>NW_027466908.1:1162500-1225000 GCF_046128005.1 Genypterus blacodes | reverse complement strand
AAGCATGAGTGACAGGAATGGCTTACGGATGCCAGAAATATTCATGACAGCCATTGTGACATTTCGGTGCCCTGTGTCTCTTAACACTGTGTATCTGCCAAAAATCTGGATGGCCAAACATCCCTAACCTTGTCTGACCATGAGAAACACACCGTCAACGCTCACGTGTGTTTGTGCGAGGTCACTAGCTGTGTTATGAGATTAACACTTCACGGCGAGAGGGTGATTCCCACTAGTATCAAGATACTAAAAGTTAGTGCATGTATGGTACTGTGAGGTGTTTTGGTTGGAGACGGTCTGATGCTGCATGTGGAGCCTCAAACACACTGCAACTAATGCAGCTATGCAGGCACAGACAACAGATAACAGTGGATACATATTGCATGACCACACATGAACACACAGCTGAGCTAAGTCATTTGATGTTATCAGCCTGCGCGAATACAGACTATTCCGGAACCGGGCTGCTGTGAATGCTAATGCGTGGTCGGTCACCTTTGGTTGCAATCCTAGACTTTGGTGTGTCTGGTAAGACCTGGAACTGAGGGTGTGAAGGTCTCAGGGGCCAGATCATGAACAGCGCTAAATGTTTAGGTTAAAATAATTTCAAGCCACTAATGAAATCTGAATGTGTGATCTGTTCACATCTCTCTCCTAGTAAGACACGAGTAAAATGAGTTGTTAGTCTGTCTACTCTACTAGGGATAAAGATATTGGCTGAGGTTGTGTGCCAGCTGTGTTAGGCCCTTAAAAAATACAAAAAAGCTACATTTCTAAAATTGGGATATTTGATAGGAGCATACAGCTGCGTGTCATCAGTGTAACAATGGAGGAAGACATTGTGTTTGGGAATGACCTGACCCACTGGGAGCCTGCAAATTAAAAACAGCAGGGGACCGATGACTGTACTCTGTGGATCACCGCTCCCAAACTGAGCAAATAAAGAAAAGCCATTATACACAACAGCACACACACCGTTCTGCTTGAAAATCTTTTTTAGGCTTGAATCTAAAAGCTGAAGTTGTTACTTAAACCAGAAACAAATTTCAAAGTAAAAGAATAAAAGCCATTATAGAACATTAGTCTTTTTTGGGGCAGTAGGTCTGTTTAGTCTGTTTTGAATATATTTCCAGACTAAGCAACACACACCTCAACACACAGTTACTGTGTTGTTTGGGGTTTATCAGCCGTGCAGTCCCCAGACACGTTTGGCTCTGAAGTGACAGGCCACGGGGCGGACATGTTCAGAGCTGTTTCACTTTGTTTCCTTTTTATACACAAACAACATCCAACTGTCATCACTTCATCCTTTAAATACCAAAGGGCCCCTCTAGAGTGTGGTCTTGGCATTGGCCTTTGGTCGGGCCCCAGGAATTCTACTAGAAAACACGTCCCCAAGGATGTAACATTTACCCAATACAAGCCTGGAGGTTGTCTCCTTTCCCGGTTTCCTATAGGAAGCCTTATATTTAGGATTACCCTGCATCCCAAATGGACTGTGTTGGATGGAAATGAGTGTAATTCCACTAATATCACTGCATTCCTTATGGATATATCAGTGTCACAGAGAGTTTACATTACAGATGAAGCAATTAACAAGGTGCCAAAAAGGCAAAATCCATTCCCCCCACACGTCCTGTGACATTAGGATTGAATTACACTCTGACTGACTCCCTCCCTGATTCTGTTTTACAACTGTTAGTCAATCTCTCACCCTGTAAAGCTGCCGTGCAGTGTCGGCGTGTGTTGGTGGAGGTTTTCTCACAGGTTATCACTCTCACAGCTGTTTCTTTCCGCCCTTGTTCTCTGGCTGTAATTTCAGCTATTCTGCGATGATAATGGATTTTACAGGTTCCCTTTAACAACACGCTGACCAGATGTGCGCTGGAGCCTCGGGACAGACCGCCGAGGTGGTCTCCCACTCTTAACCAGGTAGGCCTCACCTGGAGGTCCTCACTATACCTTCTCATTATCCTTAAAGTTCCCATCCTGCACCTCACCTGACATGGCTGAACCTATAGCTTCACCTGATCTCAACCTCATGGTAGACTGCAGTACTTTTGTTTACAGGGTCTCCATACAAACCCTCCTTTACATCCATAACCTTCTCTAATGACATCGCCTCCAGGTTATCATCTGCCCATTACTTTCTCAAACAAGCCCAACTCTCTGGTTTCTTCGTCTACAGCCTTTTCTTTTTCACATCACCTGAACCTTCCTGATTTATAACCCATTTGAATGCTGTAACCTTGCTGGTTTCCTGTTTTTAACTGCAGTTTCCTCACCTGACAAAAACTCTCCTTCAAGCAGATTAACGGTGGATCTTATGACAATTTGACCCAGAACCATAACAGAATATCCTAAAGAGCCTGAAATATGATCGCTGATGGAGTTGGCCTGTGAATCCGTCTATATTTCACTTCGGAGAAAGAGTAAGAAAAGGGTCTTTACTTCCATTTTATGAAGCAGAAGTCACTTTTTCAGCATCTCAAACTAAACGACCCCAAAGACCGCGCTCCCCTCGTCTTAACCTTTCCCAGATGTGCTAATCAACAGAGGGGTGTGGACAAAGTAGGTGCAGCAACGAAGTGGGAATAGAGAGAGAGAGAAAGTAAAGTGGGGAGAGTGTGAGAGCGAAGGGAGAGGGAGAACACAGGGAATGGGGATGAGTAAAGAGGGGAAAGAGACTGTCACTGCCTCTGGGGGTGAGGCAGGGGGCCGGAGATGAGAGATGGGGCTCTGTCTGGGTGGTGGGACCTCAGGGAAGGAGAAAAGTATTAGGAAGAGCATCTGATAGGAAATAAATACAGTGTTGGGAGAAGCGCCCAGAGGCAAAAAAGTACAATAAACTGCGCAGTACGTGCATGACCTTTGTCGCTCAGACTCAATAAAAGTGAACAATTTATTTCTTCCAGAGGGCATCAAATAAATGCACTCAAACACATGTGACACCATAGATTACCTGATTTCTATCTAGTTTATGAGCTGCACCGATGACTCAATCCACTCTGCAACATACACCGACATTTCCAATTAAAGTGCTTAATAAAAAGATGTGTGGTCCGCTTAGCGTGGAGGAAAGAGGAAAGAGGACCCGAGAGCCGGAACTTTTCCCTCCATTTAGTCAACAAGGAGTCTTGTTTGCGGAGGCTGACTTTGGAGACGACGCGATGGGGGCTACATTCCATTTTGTTGTGTCTAGGGGTTTTTGCGATGTGTTGATTAACAGATGGAGAAGGAAGACAACTGGATACATCAGGAGTCGTGCTGTTGAGGGGGACATCCATCCTCGCTGTCATTTGTTGAAGGATATCTGAGAGGTAAAGCATGAATGGCATGGAGGGTACAAAAGGGAGCGGAGAGCGCCGACTTTGAAGAATCCTCTTCATATACGTCAATGTCAAGCGTTTTCAGCCCCAAAGTGGATTCTGAACCCCTAAGCAACACAAACAAACAGGCGAAACACTCCATAACACGGCTCTGGACACAGTCGGGGGACAACATGAAAGAGCATTTTTGTCATTCTGTTGAAGACATAACTTATGGAGCATCCTTTTCATTTTCCTCCCTGTGTCAGTCACAGCGTTCACTTGGCTTCCAGCAGTTTTTCCTGTGTATGAGATGGTGAAGCAAAGAGAGCTAGAAAAACAAGAGAAACGCCGCTTCTCACAGGGCAACCCAAACCATTCTGTTGCGTGTGAAAGTATGTGTCTGGAATGTCTAGACTTAAAAATTGGAAAGGCTCTATGGCATCACTCTAAATAACTGTGCTGCCTTGATGTGGTTTCAAGGTCCCAGGATGACTCCGCATTAGTAAAAGCAAATGAGTGAACTTAATGGCTGCTGGCAAGGAAATCAAGGCATCACTCAGATGATTTGTAATGCTTCCTGCAATTAGACATTCAGACAGAAAGAGGCAAGACAAGCTCAGAACAGCAAACCTGAAGAAACAGATGTCGGTGAAAGTCCATCTTGATTGTTGGCTAAATGAAAAGAAAGTCAAATGTGGATTGAAGTGAGATCATTTGCCTCCTTCTTTTAATTTTGCGAGCCAATTTCCGCCTGAGAAAAGAGCATCAATGATACAGAGTCACTGGAAACTAATAGTATATCCAATATTGTTCCTTTAACTGTTCTCAACCCCTTGTAATTGCATGCAAACTGAGCTATAGAATGTCTGCTTGAGGCCTGACTCTGCAGTGATTGAGTCATTCCTCTACAACAGGCATGAAGTTGGTGAAACAGCCATGACAAACACATTTCCGTTCTGTGCCACGCAAATGAAAAGGTCCCTCATGTTCCAGCGAGCGAGTCCAGCGTCCCTATAGGGGAGCGGTGAACCAAAACGCACACCTCAAACAGCCAAAGGGGAGCATGTGTCTGTTCATCAACACCCTTATCTCAGCCATCTCAAGAGAAATATTATTCCTTATGTTTTTTTGTTAAATGTGACCACCATGATTCTATGAAACAGAGGTAATTTAATTTCCAGCCGGGCCCTGGTGGAGAGAGGCGCGCTCTCCTTGGAGCAGATCCACAAGAATCCCCTGCCAGGATGTAAAGATCAGAGCACTAACATGGACTCTGCGTCGTGGCTCTGCATGCATGCTCGCACACAGAACAACGTCTTTACTGTACCTGAACGAGGAACGACAAAGATGACTTTGACTTGCTTGTTTGGAGGCGGTGTGTGAGGGGTGAGCACCTGGTCCTGGGCCCCCCGAGGTCCCTCTAAAGTCCTAAAGTCCTACGAAACCGCTTTAATGAGAATATAACAAAAACACAGTGCATCTTAATAAGTCAATGGGGAAACTGTTGGGTTATTACTATTTTCATTATCCTCCGCTTCACTGTAGGGAAACTGCAATATCTTGTGAATGACGTCAGGAAATGATCCCCAGTGTGGGACAAAAGATGTTCTTATGGTGCATCCAGCGCTCCGGAGCATGAGCTACACAAATATAATCCAACAAATATTTAGCAATTGTAAATCCTCAAACAGATCAAATAAGCTGTGAGGTTTCATTGTATTTGAAGATAACACAAACACACTGGAGCTAACAAACATTTCCCTCAGAGGGCAGAGCCCCCCGGGGTCTTTGGTTTGATTGGCAGTCATTGTGATTGCAATCTGGCAAAAGTCCCAGGGAAACGTTCACAGGCTGGTTTCATGTATATGGTTTGGTTGGAGGCTGTGCTGTCTGTGTCTCGGCCTGGATAGACGCTGTGCAAAAAGGGTTTTCTGTCCAATTTCTGGCAGAAACGTGGCAGCAGAGACAAAATGCAGCGTGATAAATAGTGTAGTGGGACTGGATGCAACCAAAAGCAGAGCAACAGAGGCAGATGTTTTGCATCTGGCCCCATATTCATAACACTTCTCAGAGTAGGAGGACACATCGCTAGTGAAGTCAGGTCAGGCCATTTGGAGTGTTATTAATTTGCAGACGGCTACGGGGCTTCACAGATCGCGACTCTGATTCGAACGCACTAACTCAGCACGTTAAACGTATTCACATGCAACATGAAGGATGTCCCACGTCAAGGAGGAAGTCACATTTACTACAGATGCGTCCCGTGCGTTCATCTGCTGCTCCAATTCACGTGGGAACGGCTGAGACTGTAGCGCATAACTCTCCACGCAACACCAGGTGCTGCTGGGAAATTAAAATGCCCAAATGTTTGGGGTTAGAGACAGCAGCCAGGCCCACCAAAGTTATACGGCCCAGCCTTCCCTTAGGTGCACCAGAGTGGCAAATATTTTGACAGTACATAATTCTAATGATGCGGGCCTATCCTAGTACTTGTGGCATGCGAGCTCTATATCTCCCGTCGGTGAAGGCGCTGTAGCCGCGGGCTAAGCAGATACTACTTCAGGGAAAAGAATCTCCTCCAGCAGACAGGTAATGCTGTCTGCTCACCGGGTCTGAGCGCCGCTTTTCGCCAGCCCAAAGCACGGGAGTTTAACATGATTTTCTGGATGATGACAAAGGTATGTCTTTGTTGAGTGTAGCCAATTTCGCTAAAGATGTAGCATATCTGTTTCGCATTATTTTGCCTCCCAAGGTTTACCCTACTACTCATTCAATGTACAGCCCCGGTAATCAGAGCCACATTTCCGCTGCAGGGAGGGAGAGAGGGTGATTTTTTTTTGCTGTGGGATTTATGAGGACTAGATAGTGATTATATTGTCATATTATGGTGAACAAGTATTCTGGTCAAGTATGTCCAAGAGCAAACATAAACCACGATGCGCAACGGAAGCGGTTTCATCTTCCTAAATGTTGTAACTGGCATTATTAGGTATTAGTGCTGTGGCTTTTACGTGGTTTCCCTTTGATTTCTGGGCCCCTGCGTGTAACAAAGTGACACACAAACACACACACACACGCACACTGTAGACATTCCCTTTTCTTAATACGGCTTTCAAAGAGATCTTCCTCCGATCAAATATCTGCAGATTTCCTGGAGATCAGTGGCAGATGAGCTCCGGTAGTAACCGAATCGTGCAGAATGCTTACACAAACACGAGATGCCGCAGATCTCTCTTAACGTCTAACAGGTGTCGCCGCCATCGCAGAGAGAGTTTCTCAATCAGCGTCATGAAAAACACATTGAACATTTTCTCGACGTCCTGCTGTGAAAATGAGATGATGATAACTGTTTGCATGTGCAGCGGGAAGATAAAAACATGTCGTACTGACAAACTATTATTTACGACTGAATCGCGTCTTTGTAAAGGACATTATGGAGCGTATAATAAGCTTTCTGGTTGGACGATTCCCTCTGCAGAGACGTATATGACCGTCTATGTGTCCCCTTTAAAAAACATAAATACTTCTCTGTGCTCGTGCCAGTGTAGCCGGGGAAACACTGACATGATCCAGATGCAGCTCAAGAGCAGTTTGTAGTAAAAGCCTTCTCAAAGCGTCAGACGACAGCTATTACATGACGAAACCAAGCCATTACTCAAAACTAGACATCCCCATTCTCTTAGGGTGATGAAGGAGACACATCCCCATCACATTGTCATATGTTCTATGTAATTTCTAACGACTGGTCCACGTTGTGCTGGGGATCTGCATATCAAATGAAGAGCTGATAGTGAAAGCCCGACCCCGAGGCCCAGGTGGAAGGTCACCCCCGGTCTCTGTAACAGCTGTGAGTTCAAAGAGCTTCACGGCGGTGCACTGATCTCACATAGGGGACACGGAGGCTTTGATGTCTTTTTGGGGTGATGGTTGTCTATGATCACACAATGACAGAGTGTTAATTACACACAAAGACACAAAGAGACATCCGTGGAGAGGACAGTGTTATTTATATAATGATATACAGTATGTGGAACAACTATATATATATATACGAGTGTGTGTGAGTCAGGCCAAATCAAACACAGGATGTACTCGTGTTATTCTTATACATGGCATATACGGTCTGTTACGCATTTCCATTAATATCTGCCGTCTCTCGCTGTGTTTCTGTCTTTGTTGCCGTCTTTAATCCTTTGCTTCTTTCCACCATCACACACCATGATGGTCCCTGACCACAACAAAGAGAAAACATCCCACATTTGTAAACGGGGCGCCTGCCAGTTGGAAAGGCTTATTCAACAAGGAACTCAACAGGAGAAAGGAAGTTTGCTCTCTTGGATCTCAGCAGCCGGCAGCGTGGGCCGAGGCTGCAACGTGCGATCGAGTCTCATTTGCTTTTTTGCAAACGCCTCACAGAGCCGACACCTTCGTCTGAGCGCTCTGGTGTGAGTCCTCTGTGTGTGTGTGTGCTCACAGATCAAGCGGAGGGCTGAGTGAGATCTTAAAAGATTTCATGATCATCACTCCGGTGCCTCGTGTGCTGTCAGGGATTTATTCATCATAATATTGACTTCTTTCTTTCCCAACATTTCCCTTGAGAACTATTTCTTGTCTTGTCTTACAGGGAATTTGTGTCATATTTCTCATTTATGTGTTCAGATTGCTCCAAATTATGTCTACAAAATAAATTTGTGCTGCAAAAGCACCCGGCTGAGTTCAGCAACGTTTTTTAATCAAAGCATCTCTTATATTTAGCCATTAAAGCAAAACCAATTCAGCGACGGCTTGTTATCTCTGCAGTTTATCATTTCCTTAGAGCACTGAAGCGAGGCCCCTGTTAACGTTTGCCACATGACCATAAAGCTAAAAGCCCATTTGTCACATGGCTGAAGAAGATTTACCTCTCCGTTTGATGTTATTATTTGGTGTGAACGGAAAGAAATCAACATGTGAGTATGTTTCCAATTGACGACAAAGGGACCCTTGGAGGAGAGCAGTGCCTCGTTCATTACGGCTCCTCATCCTGTTTTTGCCGGCGATGGAATTTGACTGAAGAGTTTGCCTTGTGCTTGACTGCTCGGTCCTTCTGCGTATGACTGAATGGGAGAAAGAGGACTTCAGGTTTGCTTCTTTTCAGCGGCCGGTCTTTTGTTGCATCATGTCTTTTTGTGCGAGTGAACGTTTCCTAATTAAGCCCCATGCATAAAGGCTCCAGGAGCTCTTGACTGATTGCCGTCCACTGTACTTACTGCCTCTTCTCACCGTGGCGAGACGGACTGGACACACACACACACACACACACACACACACACGCACGCACGCACGCACGCACGCACGCACGCACGCGCACACACACACACACACACACACTGGCAACATAGGGTTTTTACGTTCTCATTCAGGGGATAAGATGTATTGGACACGGTGTTAAAATACAAGAAAAAAAAGGTTGTAAAATAAGAAGGAAAGAGAAAAAGACGGTCTCAAGTTGTTAACGTGAATGACCCCCGACTGAGAAGGGAACAGAACGAGGGGACAAAGATCATGTTCCCCAACAGGGAGCCCACAAAACATGTCTCTGGTGGAGGAGAGGTTCTCAGGTCTGAAAAGACAACAGTGCCAAAGGGGGAAAGTTAATTATTGTCTCATTTTCCAGTCATGGAGGCTGGAGATGTTCCGTTCCTTCTAATTCTACAATTGAAGATGGATACGCGTCGTCCAACCAATGAGACTGAACACAGTGTATCCACCCGAACGATCTTGTTAAGTTGTGTTTTATGATTTAATCCGAGTATCTCCTGGTGCTTCAGAAGGTGGGAGGGTCAATCAAACAGTGTCAGTCGAGCGAAGCCGCACCTGACAATCACCACTGCCCCCTGCTGGGCTCCACCTGTCTACAATGGATTCTATACTCTTCAATACGTTGAGAAAAGCAGAGCGCCTAATGAGGGGCGAAGGACAGTGTGTGACAGTGTGTGAACAAGGGGTCTTTACAAGCCAGGAGAGGTTAATACATGAAGGACCGCGACTGTTAGGAAGACAGCTAATGCCATTTTGTTTAGAGTTAGACTCAACTGGTAAATCTGACATTAAAAGCCGCTTCACTTCGATACAACTTCAACCCGTCATTGTACTACAAGTTGTGCAGGAAAACAGGTCATAAAAGTTCATGTTTGGCTCAGATGAGTGCTGATGTTGTGGGCTGCATGCAGACACTAAACTGCCTGCTTTCACAATGAAGTTTGACGTGAAGTTCTCTGCTATTCAAACAGGAGAAGAATGGCATATATTGAGTTTCGGTCTCGGTAAACACAACTACGATAAAATGTGCAGTAAGTAAACCAAAGTGTGGAGAGAGAGAGAGAGAGATTGGCCAGAAGAGCAGAAAGACCGAGATGGAACTGTCAACAGCACGTCGGCTCGATTTCCACGGAGGCTGACGGCCAAAAATAACTCCAGTATGAAGTGACATCTGGTCCGGGTCAAGGTCAGCTCAGTGCTCCTTGTTATGTACAGGCGGCCCAGACAGCTACAATTTATGACAAAAGCACCATGGCAACACCTCACAAATGAAATAGTTTGAAGACGTTTGAACGCCGACGAGCAAAAAAGCAACGTGACTGTGGGTCAAACGCTCGTGTCAGAGCAGGTCCTCGCCCGGCCGTCACAGACGTACAGTTATGTTCTAAAGTACAGGCAGAAGTTTCACACATGAAAGACGGAAACACTGTGCTACACATAGCTTGGAGGCTGTTGTCAATGGTTACGCTGCAGAATAATGTATGCATGTAAGGTCATTAGATAAAATAGACCACTGAGTCGCTGTTTCATTTTCTGTTAAACAAATGATCTGACTTCCATATGATTAAAAGAAACAATCCTAGAACGACCAATGACATCTAAGCAGGAACTCAACCAACCAACCAACCAACCAGTCATATCACAGTTTGGAGTCTGGAGTCTAGAGTGCAGATATATTAGGTACATACGTACAGTACAGCTTTCAACAACTGTAATCTCCATGTGTGCACCTAGAGGAGCTTTACATTTTCACCGGATCATCCGACACCGAGCACCGACTCCCCCCCCTCCTAACCCCCAACACACAGAAGTCACACAAGGACACGATCCCTCACCGGGTTTCCCACAGTCACCAACACTGCCAGTTGTGTTCAATGGGGCATCGAGCCAAGCCGGGAAGCAACGCCGCTGGGTATTGAACACATATCTGTGAGACGACATCCTCTGGCTGCGATGGCATTGGATGTGATCTCCTCCAGAATATTCAGGTGGAAGGATCGCTGGGGCAAGAATCATTATGTGGCTGCAAACTACGCAACAGTGAAAGTAGGCAAATGTGAGACTTTGGTTAATTTTACTGCCAATACTTTGTTTAGTAAATTGTGTTCAAAGATGGGATCACATATCCATCAGGGGGAAAAGGAGATCAAAACACTGCTACTCACCTCATAGGTCACATGATCACCTGCTAGATCTGTGGAGTCTCCACACTGTAAAGCATCTGGTCTACATGAGAATGCCTCTCCAGGCGTCATGGCAACATGCATAAGGAGGAAGTAAAGAGCAAAGAGAGGGGCAGCGACGGTGGGAAACTAATCTGGACAGTGCTTCACAAAGCAACACAGCATGAGACTGCCCCATATCACATGAAAACATCCTTCAGCGCTTAAAGGAATCATTGGTTGCACGTTTTTGGGTTCGTGTGGATGAAAAACAGATCCTTCCCTCAAAAGAAAGTACATTGAGAACATCGCTGCGTGTGAAATTGTACACACAAACACGGATGTTCCTACAAAATGAAAACCTTTTCATTTCCACAACTGGCAGCCTCGGTCTTCTCTTTTTCCTGCCTCGAGTTGCTCGCTGCCACCCACCAGGGACGACCCCTTCAAAGGTCAGAGAAAAACACAACTCAACCAAAGGAGCCTGAACCTCAGGAGGTGCAGCAGCAGCAGCAGCATCGGCGGCTCCAAACTAAAACAAAAACTACATCCCGGCAAGAAAAAATGCAAAGTGAGAGTACAAAACGTTTTCAAACATTTAAAGAGGAGCTCTCAGCAGCCAAGCACGTATTGTATCCTGGGGCAGTGCAACGTGCATACAGCTTCAATGGACCCGGGGGGCTGCCCATCACACATATATGAAAGACAGATGCAAAGGGAGGTGGTGTGTGTGAGAGAAAGGAGAGTGAGATGTGACTGAGAGTAGTATGTGAGGACAGAGGCTGGTGCTATTAGAGGGCCAAGTGGAGGAAAAATGGGGATAAGAGCCTCTTCAAAGAGGGCCGGATTTTTTGGTAGAAGCTAGTGCCATTTAGCACGTACGCCCGGGTCTCTCTATTCACCCAATTAAGTGCGGGAGGGGTGTTTGGCTGGGCTGTGTGAGAGAGCAGAGAAAGGGAAGAGGTGGGGGGGCTGTTGATACTTGGAAGGATGTAGATTGGCATTGCTGGCAGTGGTGGGGCATCACATCAGAGGAAGAGGCATGAATGCACATTGTAGGTCGAGTGAATGTCATCATTTACTTCTTCTTCCGTCAGTCTGGACGTTGAAGCGGCAGGATAGAGCTTCGCCGTCCGCTCTTCAGTTTCCAGTCGTCTGCTCTGGCCCGGCTTATTTCACCTCACCTCATTTTACATGTAGGACAGGCTTTTACCAAACCCATCCCCAGAAAATGGGCTAGTTGTGTCCAGTTGACTTCCTTGGATGCAACAGCCCTTACAAGTTAATCAGCCAGGAAAGCCTCTTAGTGACAGCTATGCCTTAATTGCATACCAGACTGTGCCCATCAATTTGGAGAGGAGCAAATCCAGGCATTCCATCTGCATGGGGATAAAAAGCTCAATCTTGATCTCAGGAAATTCACATCAAAAAGCAGAGCCGGGGCGCTTCAAGACTGAAATTGAGTGATCTTACGTCTCAGGGTACCACAGAATTCCATGGTTTTGTTATGATAACTTGTAAAACTTTTGATTACGCCCCGAGGAGAAAGCCCTTCCTGCTCCGTGTTCACCAGAATATCAAACCCTAACCAGACCACAGAGGCGGTAAAAGAGGATGTGGTGGGGATGTGGGGATGTAGTCTTGTCGGGTCAAGACTACATCCCTGGAATCTCGCCATTCCACGCTGTGTTTAGCAGTTTATCCGGGGAAGCAGGGTGAAGAAGCTAACCTTTTCCACACAGCTATTACTTCCCACCATGACATCAAACCAACATTGCCTCAGTGTCCCTTAGCACTTGCTGTGAAAATGTCAGACGAGCTCTTTTCATCTGAGGGAGACCCTATCTGATTACTCCTACCCCCCCCTCTTCCTCAGCTGAGGCGCCTGTTTGTATAGTACCATGTTGCATTTGAATATCAAAGCATAGGAGAAGGTGGCCAGACACTTTAAATGGCATTTTTTTGGGCTTCTCTTGAGGAATGTGACTGCTTAAGTGTCCTTGACGAAGGGACCTGGTCACTGAGACAAAGCTGTCTTTGTGACGGCAGGGTGATGGTAATCTCCATCTTTCAACTCTCTGCTCCATGGATGAGACCGTTACACATTTTTCATTTGCATCTCAGTGTGCAGCTCGTTTACACTCCACAGTTTGGATGGCAATAGACAAATAGTTCACATATTTGTGACTGTGAACTCAAGGAACCGCAGTGGTGAACCGGCTGCTGAGGTCTCCTTGTTGTTTTGAACAGTCCACGTGATGTAATGTTTACACTCATTAATTATGCAGCGCTTGTTGCTGAACAGACAAAACAATCCCCTCAATAGTTGAACTGTGACACTTTTTCCTATTTTTTACAGTGAATTCAGGACAGTAGTCAAAATGTGGTTTGGGCACAAGTTCACTTTCCAATGAGGAGAAAAGCTTGTGAGACAATGTAGAAAATCTTTGTTATGATTACAAATATATTCCGTGTCATAGTAAAGTTGTCCATCATCTAAAGTGCACTATCTTCCTCATAATACACATTTCTTCTAAAGCTCTTTGGTTCTTAAATGACCTTACAACTGGGTCTACTTCATGTAATCTCTTTGCCTTTATTGCAATAGTCTGACCTCTGGAAGAGAACGCATTCATAAATTTGGAGAAGACTGTAAATCATTTGTGAGAAAGCCGCATTCTTATTGAAGCTGGAGGCCAGCTGAACGCTTTGACTTCCAGAAGTTAAACTACCCCGAGGACAAAACAGAAACCTGTTGGTTACACAACGGTAATAATTACAAGGTGCTAGAAACCAAAGGGGGCAAACAGTAGGTGCTATTATAGTATGAGCGACTGCAGCAATGGAATCAAACCCTGAACAAACTGAAACATACAGATTTGTCTTCATACACTACATAGGACGGCTATATTGCAAACAGATGACAGCTGTCCTTAATGTAACTGTATATACCGCTAATTTGTGCAAGACTCGCTTCATTAAGTTTACTCAGCAACTAATTATAGGTCAGTGTAATCAGATCTGTTGTTGTAGTCTGTATAAGCCTACTTAAGGGTTTCTTTATGCCCGCTGCTGAATCCATAAGATAAATCCGGACAGAGAAAAATGTGGCATTTCAGACAAAGGCACAGTGTTCTCACGATAACGCTATCAGACATCAAGCTCCCTGTCTGAGTGGCTATGTGGGAGTAAAAACATATACAGGTATCTTCTGGCTTCTGCAGTGAAAGGTGGGCATGTTCCTGCACTGTTCCTCTCTGTTACCTTCTCCTTTCAACAGTTGAGTTTGGCATGAAGAGAGGAATGACAACAGTAGCCCTATCTTTGTTATGGCCTCTGAGCATCTGAACAAAAGCAACATGAGAGGAAACATGCCACATGTTCATCATATACATTACAGGGTTTGTCCTGCGCTGGCATGTCAGACCATGTTTGAAACAATCTCCCAAACATATCGTTCACATCTTACAACAAAAAATGTTCTCAACTCCAATCAGAAATCTGGAGATGTGGAAATACTGTGTTACCTTAACAGGCTGATTGAATGTCTGTCCTGAAGTCTTACATCTAAGGTAAATTGATAATGTATAATAATAGGGCTTGAGGAAATAAGGAATAAGCTGAGCTCTCCATCTTCATGTCATTGTAAGGTAGAGCCAGAAACATTTTTAGACAGGGCAGATTTTTTTCAACTCTATTCAACATGTTTTGCCCCTTGTGTTTAATTTTGTTGGTTATTGTGTTGCAATAATCTATTTGATGATTAATTGTAGATTTGGATCTTGGCTCTATGTCTTCTGAGACACATGCTTAGTGATGAAGATTCCTATAGCTATTAATACATTTATCTTAACTTGAAAACGTTTTTTCTTCCAAAGCCGGAATAGATGAACAGATTCGTTATTGGTCTGATTTTTTTATCTCTACGTTTCTCCCATGGTGTAGTAACCAGCTTTGACCAAGGGCGTCGCTGTCCGACTCTATTCTCGCGAGATTATCATAGAGGAAGAGACTGGGAAGGTCATCAATCCAACATGGCTGGCTGCAGGTTGTTGCGGTCCGTGTGGAGCTCTTTAGGGGCCATTAAACCGGCCGTAACCGGCAGCAATGTGAGCGTTCTACAGAGGATAAATGTCCCGCAGTTGTCCGCTTTAAGTATCCAGAGCAGAGGGTTCCGCCACGGTGAGACAAACCTCTTCATTTAGCCGCTCAGAGCTTAGCATCGCCAGGTAGCCAGCATGATATCACACACACAGACAACTCGAACTGGAACATTGTCAACATGTCTGCGCTCTAACTGTTGCCTTTACCATTAAGACTTCATTGTTTTTCCCGCTTAATTAGATGTTCCAATATTATTAATATTATTTCGCACCATAATCTCACAGCAACACTGTTATTGAGCCTCTGACTGTATTGTGATTTTTGTGATGTATTGTATTTGGATAATGTTATACAATGTTTATCTTACAGTGGTGGAGAAGAAAGATGGTGCAACAACAACTGTAAGTACATCACACACGCCTCCTTCATGGCCGTCTGTATTATTCACTATGTCTGCTGCTGTTATACTACTTAGGAAGTCACTATGTACGATTTGAATTATTTTGGATCATTTCTTCTTCTTCCTAATCTTCCTCTCAGATTGAGGGACAAACAGTGGACATTCCACTGGGCCCCCAGCCTCCAAACCCCACAGCCTCCTGCCCCATCTACCGGTGGAACCTGCAGCACAAATACAACTACACAGTATGTAAATGAATTCACAGATCTAAAGTGTATCAGTGAGTGTCGAGTGCCTGACCTCTGTTCTTTCCCCTGCCCAGGATGTGTTGTTGCTTAGTCAGTTCATCAGGTCGGATGGAGGCATGTTGCCCAGGAGAGTCACGGGTCTCTGTCTAGAGGAGCATCGGAAAGTTGCGGCCTGTGTGCAGATGGCTCACAGAGCAGGTCTGTGTCACTGCCTGCTCCCACGTTTGAGTCATTTCTGCCTCTGCTCATCTATTTTGAATTATGTCTGTGGTGACAAATCCAGAATGACTGTCGGCTTTTTGCACGTTTCAGAGATGATTGGATAAGGAAATGACCTTTCTGTGTTGTTGTTCTAGGCCTGCTGCCTGACCACAAACCCAAACTTCCAGAGGACCATGTCACCAAAAAGCCCAAACCGCAGCTCAACAGGTGATGTCATGGTTATATGTGTGTCTTTCTACATATAACAGTGTGTGTGATTCTCAGTCAAAGTAACGCTCTCCTGTTAACATCGCAGGTACTTGACTCGCTGGTCCATCAGTTCCGTGAAGCCCATCTACAGATCTGGACTGAAGTGGTGTAAGAAGCGCGTGGCTGTCGGTCACCCATTACTGAAGAACAATGTGCGTTACACCTTCAAGCCCGTTTACATTAAACACTGAGGGACAGAGTGCCTGACGAATCACTTTCAGCAAACAGAAGTGCGTGTGAGCTCGCTGTACAAGGAGTGACTTGGCAGAGGATCGTCCTCTCACACACACACACACACAGCGAGCAACTAAATCTGCAATGTACACCGACTTTTGTCATACTGTCCTGGGAAAAGAGGGAGACGGTTTGTTTATTAAGCTGTGTCACACTTTTAATGAATCGTTCTCAGCCCCACCCAAAAACATTTATCCTGTCTCAGCTGGTTTCTGAAAAAAAGCCCTTGAAGTAGAACAACTTAGTGTGTCACCGGCAACTGGGTCAGTCGGTGGTCTTCCGAGTTAATTGTATATACTAGATGCAAATAAAGTGTGTCCGTTTACCCTGACTCTCAAATGTATTTACTGTACGGGGAAACATTTCATTGCATGTAAACAAAGAGACAAAAAGCTTGTAGAAGGCAAAAATCACAGCGCCTCAGCATTTTGGTTTTGAGAGTTGAAAGTGACAAACCCGATTTAAAAACGGACAGAGACTGAGAAGATACTTCACGGTTATACATGTAGATCAGTTCTTAAAGTAGGATATTTACAACATGAGGGGAAGGTCCAAATTCTTGGTCCCATCACCGATGTAGATGTATCCATGGTGCGTTGTCAGTGGAACATGAAAGGAGGTCAGGCCGAGCCACAACAGGCTACGAATGACACAGACACGACCGGCACACTCAAACTGAAGGCTCCAACATCCTACACGCAAACACAGAAATGAGATTTAGCACTCTCCAACACTCTTAAGAGACTTTACAGAATCAAACGTCTTATGATAGAAATCTGAAGTGCTATCTCGCGGTTTACACGACTGCCTGCTGCTGGCTTGAGACTCGGCCAGAGAGAGGCTCACTCTGGCCGACAGGATGCTTTCCCATCAGCTTCACTCACTGCACTGCATCAACTGCTCCCCATGGCAGATACTGTAACACATTAGGCCATTGTGCTGATAATATCTGTGGTCCAACCTGTTTCACAGTATATTAGGGTGGAGACACCAGCCCAAGAAATTACCGCAGAACTGAGCATGAAACCTGGATCGCTTACTATGAAAACACAAAAGCCATTACGTGAATCTATTCAGACAGAGGGCGGCGTTTCTGGTAAACCGCACATTGTTTCATCATTCCTCCTGTGAAACGTCTTAGATGTTTTACACGCAAAACGCCACATGTTGTAACCACACTACTGTAGTTCAGTCAGGGTGGATGTTTCATTCGGCCATGGCATTAGCAGAACCCTCAAGCCATAAATCAGGAGGTGAAAACAGTTTGCAGGACTGTTGCTTGGAAAGAGGGGGATTCAAACACGGGGGCCTCAGAGGAAAGCACCTGTCTTTTTGTGGAGATACAGCATACCACACTGTCCCCAGAGTCTCGTTTGGAGGATGTTAACTCTTTCTCCTTTTCAGCAAAGTAAGCAGTCTACGGTTAACAAGGCCACAGCAAGTGTGGCACCAAGACAGCTGTGTAATGTTTGCTGGAGGAGTGACGCTGCAGACATCCGTGTAAACTCGAAGAACACACACAAACATGTTTAAGCTCTCTTAAATCAGGCAGCTGTTGCATGCTTTGGTCATGGCTACTAAACATTTTTTCTCTCACACACACGCACTTATACAGTAAACACAACCTCGCTCTAGATCGACATTTACTATGGCGTCCAGCTGCGGAGACTAACCTTTGACGTCAAACCGGACCTTTTTAAAGCCAGAATTTAAGCTTTTCTATCATCCACGCTGCTTATGTAGATTTGTTTTTGTTGTAATACATATAAGTTTAATATTACACAAACAGGAACATTTGAATCATTTTTCCCAGTGATAGCAGGTAGCAGTAAGCCCCGGCTTATCCTATCAGACCATTGCACATAAAACTCAATGATGAGAAAAGACGATGGAAAGTCTTCCAACATATTCCCATAAATTCCCATAAATCACGTTACATATGGTCCAGATGTGCAGTCAAAAGGTCATGATGGTCAACATCAGAGAACTTTAATCTTAGTTTAGCAATTGTACCTCCTCCTTACTCCCTACAGTGTTGACTATTTAATGTGATCAACCCAAAATGGATCATTTCACTGAGAAAATGGAGGGTGGGGTCGCGGGAGTACAACAAACCTGTCAACCAAGAGGACGTCTCTGTTATTTGCTCTTGAAATTCTCTGTCTGACTGAATCACCGTGACGACTTGTTTGGAGACACAGCTCATGCAGGTAATGTAGCATGGCAGCTGGAATACGCCTCACACCGATAACGTCATTTTATGCCTTTAGACCACGTTGTAAAGGCCTCAAAAACATTTGATGTAAATGCTCAGAAAAGCTGTTTGGTAATGATGAGGGGTTACAGGGTTTAACTTTGACTGCACTGATTTGGTTATAGTTATTTCAGTAAAACTAAACCCAGCTGGCAGTTGAAATAAATGTGTAATTGCAAGATTTAGGCGGTCCTGTATGTGCTGAGTGTCGCCTGCATGTTCACCTTTGGGATTGTCGTCACTCAGTGGTTCCAGGAAGTCGATGGATGGGCTCAGTTCAGCCATCTCCAGGACCGTCTTCTTCTTCAGCTTCCCGGGCACAGTGAAGTGAAAGTAATTGTCAAGCTTCCCTGCTTCTGAGTTAGTGAGACCTGAAGAAAAAAATCATATTGACACAGTGTTTAGACTCAACTCAGCAGCGAATATGAACGTTGTTGGTTCTAAAGATGCACCACAATGTAAATAAACGTACCCTCAAAGCGCCGGTTCGTCTGCACAAGGCCACATGGATTCTTGATGTATGCGCCGCGTGGCACCACAGATGCTTCTTTGTCGATCAGATGAATAGCCACTGCCAGCCTCTCCTCCTCGTTCACTTTGGTCTGCAATGAAGACAATTCCCTCACAAATCTGGAATTTTTGTGACTGTTAAAAGTGGAAAACAACCCTGGAACCACATAGCATAATAAAATGTGTGGACAATGCCTTTTCCAGGTACATTACAGTAGGTTGTTTATTGGATATATCATTTTGGGAAAATACAATTTAACACCATGACTGAATGAGCACAGGCCCAGCTTGAGTGGGAGTTCAAACCATTTGTACTGTGAATGTAAGCGAGGGGATTCAGCTCCTCGCACTGTTTCAATCATGGTCCCATTACAAATGTGTGGAGTCACACTCACCACCTTCTCCTCCGTTGAGCCCTCGACCACCTCCATATGTTCATACAGGTGTGAGGGGTCCCCCGTGAAGAGACCCTTTACTGCTTTGGACATGTCTGCAATCATGACGTCAGTGACAGCAGGGAGCACGAGCCAGTCCATGCAGTTGAGGCTGGAAATGAAACACACACAGAGGGAGACCATGTCATCTGCAAGTACTTGACACCCCCCGCCCCACACACACACTATAATATCATGTTATACCTGTACAGATACTTGGTCTCCTTCATCTCATCCTCTCCTCTTCCCTGAGCGATGTAATAATCTCTCCCTCCCACTATTTTGCCCCAAAACAACACACGGTGAAAGTCGTGATTCTTCCTCAAAATGACCAAAGAGCTCTGGAAAGCTGCTCTGTCCTCAACACTCAGAGTGCTTCCGCCACCGGCAACGAACTCCAAACAATAACTTAACGAATTGGCGTCCATTGTGCGCAGGGAACACACCGTTAGCAGATTCACCCGTGTCGATGGCACACTTTGTACAAGCGAGCTAGCAGCTAGCTTTAGGTTTGTTTACCTGTTGCTTATGGCAACCAAACTCAGTGTCGCGCGGGGTTGTTAGCGACGCTGCGGCTTTTTCATTTCAGACTGTTTAATGTAGTAAATTGGAATTGGAAAATGGCAATATATGTAATAAAGTAAATGGAGATTTCGGGGGTAAAGTTTTGTGATTGGAGAAGAATCTGGCGACACACACACACACACCGTCTCTCTCTCTCTCTTACCTGTAGAGATACTTCTTGCCCATCAAATCGTCCTCTCCTCTTCCCTGAGCGATGTGGTAATAATCTCTCCCTCCCATTATCCGGCCCCAGTACAAGACGCGGTCAAAGTCGTGATTCTTCCTCAATATGACCAAAGAACTCTGCAAAACTGCTCTTTCCTCAATATTCAACCTGAACCCACTACAGGAAACGAACTCCAAAGTAGTAGTTAACGAATTAGCGTCCATTGTGCGTAGAATAAATGAGCTTTGTAGCGGTTAACAGCGTTGATTAATGTTTTGTTTGCTATGGCGTCAGAAAGCTAGTTTGTTAGCTGTATGACGTCATATAGCGCCGTAGATTGCTAGCTAGGCTACACGGCCAGACGCTGACTTCGGGGTTGTTTACAAGACAGCTGCTGAATGTAACGAGTAAAAGAAAAGACTGAAGAGTCTAATGACGATAAACTAACGGTGAATTTGAAGATAAAGTTTTAATGTTTAGACGAACTTTTAACGCAAACTGTCGCTCCTCGGGCAGCGCGTGCCCACTGTCAACACGCGCGCAGGTGGAGAGAGGTTTGACTTACAGAGAAGAAGAAGAAGAAGAAGAAGAGTGTATGACCAAACATATATAAACTATTGGTCGTGTCAATCAGCCGTTAGTGGAGTAAAATCACACAAATTATAATCCAGCCTGTAAAACAACAAAACACACATTTAGAGAGATATTAAGACATCAAAATAATTAAATTGACCATTATGACCCATCTACTATTGACAAGTCCACTGATCCAACAATGACATCACAAACTACAAGGAGACTCAGAAGAATTGCAGAAAATTCTCAAAACACCTTCATGTATATATTAATATATACACACACTAGATTTCTGTGAATTCCACCTATAAACAAAATTTCTAAGATGTAATTGTCACATAAGACATTGTAGGAACAAACGAGTGAATGAATTTGCAGCTGTTGTGATGGTAGAAGTTTGTACTTCAGGTGAAAGAGGTGAGGGAGGAGCATTAAGGTGGTGGTGGTAGGGCGGAGTGAAGCCTAGTTCCTACAGCAAATGTTTCTGGCTCACTTGAGCTAGTAATGGGTTTGTGGATTTCTTGGAATCTTTGTCACATGCTGCTCCAAACCAGCAACCCTCTTCATTGTTGGCTCTCCTGATCTGGGTCTCCTCTCTGCGGACGTGAGAGAATGATGCATGTTGGCAATGACCCGTAGGAAACCAGCCCTCTTGTGCCACTGGAGATGCTCGCTCTGAATGTTGTCCTGGCAGCTTCCTCCATCTGCTCAGCCAGGCATCTCTCCAACACCTGATGGTTCTCTCTCTTCTCCTGGTGAGTTCCTTTGAACTTTCTGGCATTATGCAAGAATCTCCACTGTGACTCTCTCCTTGTCCAAAAGACGAAGCTCCAGGGCCTTGATCCTGGTCTTGCTCTTTGATGCTGCTTCGCCAGCGAGAGTCTTCCCTTTCTGCAGCATCTGTCTGAGCTGCTCCACCTCTCGCAGGCCATCAGTTTGATGGACTCCGTCTCTCCCACGAGCCTCCAGAGTTCCAGCTCAGGGAGATAAATCGAGGCCTACAGGGTCTGCTGACAGATGGTCTCCTGCTCATCACAGACCTTGAAATTCGGAGCATCTTGAGGAAGGCACCTGGCATTTTTCCAGGCTGAGAAACTTCTGGCTCGGCTTTGGGTCCAGCTGCGGTAGGCTGTTTGCTTTTGTCTGCTGGTCAATTTTATTCTCCTCTGCCTTGGTTCTACAGCCTTGATGTCTTCCTTATTGTGCGTATCAGATTGTTTAATTTTTCCATCCAAATGTTACGGCAAGAACATTGAGTACACAATCAGTTCAACAAGGTCTGACAGCTACTGACAGACAGTTGTTCAATTTTGGCTCAATGGCACTAGAATTCAGTTTGTTCTGTTACAACACATGGAACGTGTGTAATGTTATTGTTTTTTGTGCAATAGTGTCCACACATAAACTATACCATAAAGCCAAATGAGCAGAGATTTGAACTGTATTCTATAATTTTGCTGAGTAATGTTGGGACCCTGCTGACAACCTGGAAATCACACCTCAGAGCATCTGTGAGGTTGTCCTGTGCAGCACACAATCACAGCTCTGCTGTGACAGCTTCAAGCACTTTCACCCTGAAGCTGCAGAGAGAAAGAGAAATAGAGAGGGAAAGGGAAGGAGCACTGAGTCTGCCCAGTTTCAGACAGAATCGGTTACGCACAGCTGGCAGGATGCATGCTTAGATCACACTAACATGACAGCATGACACTCGGGAATAGGAGTGAACAGGGTTAGGAAATGAACTGTGTGTGCATTTCCTGCACAGCCCGCTTCATCTTTCCGCAGGCGACCATATGAGCAGGAGATAGCGCTAGAGTTTGTCTGAGAGGGATCCAAACTGATTATATGTGTAATTATAAATGAGTTATTGAGTAGTAAAGTAAGTCATGCTAGAGGCCAGTAGACAGTAAGACACAACATAACTGAAGCTTTATGGTCGCATCTGAACTGAAGTCCTGTAATGGCCGTAACTTAAGGTAGCATACTGACTCACGACAGCAGCCCGTGGCTCATGGTCCCCTGTCTTCCCCTGGATTCAATGCGACCTCATGAATAGGATTTAAGGTCAGAAAATGAGAGCGTGGAGCACAATGAGAGCACACATGAATGCCCTGTCTGTGTGTGTGTGTGTGTGTGTGTGTGTGTGTGTGTGTGTGTGTGTGTGTGTGTGTGTGTGTGTGTGTGTGTGTGTGTGTGTGCGTGTGTGTGTTTGTGTGTGTGTGTGTGTGTGTGTGTGTGTGGTAAGGTTGAAACTGAGGTGACTCGGCTATATTTGAGATATCAGAACCCTAACTGAGAAAGGGGGAGAGGTGGAGGCGGGGACGGTGTGATGTCAGTGTGCTGCATATTTGTGCAATCGCTGGCTTTATCGGTATTGACTGCAGATTTCATCAGCCTCATTTCATATCGAGCGTAAACAAGCTGTCAGGTGTGTAGCTTTCTGCCTCTGACACTGGGCAGGTGGGGACACATCTGTTTGGTCCTGTTGACAAGAGGTCAAAGTGGCGTTCCTGTTTCCTGTACAGACATTGAATCCTGTGCCTAAACATTATGAAGGTGAGTTATGTTTACCCAGGCACTGCTGGGTGTCCAGTAGGGCTACAAATAGTAAAATCATTCTGATTCAGTAAAGTCTAATCCGTTTTGATGCATCTTTAATAGCTGCTTAGCTCCATCCAGAACCACAGCGCCATTATTCAATTATCCATTTCCATTCATATTTCCGAAACTAATAAAGAGAGAGAGATGATTCATGTTACTATGGGGACGCCTTCAAGGTCGAGGAGACTATAAAAGTCAAATGTATTGTGTGAAGGTTTCTGCACTGGGAATTTCACTTCTTTGCAAGAAAAGAAGAAAGGAAACAAAACAGAACAGAGCCGCCTGATTTTGAATGAGTGCTTTTATCGCAGTTTTTCATCATTCAAACACTCTGGTTTCACCATTTTACAAACCAGGCAGATCCGTCTCAGAACAGCAGACTTCAATAATGGCTAATGTCCATTCATTCCCATGCTTTGCCCATTCCCACTGCATTTGCACAACTCTGTGTGTTGGCTGCAATTGTCCAAACAAAAGGGCCTCGGTCTGGAGTCACATGCTTCATCAGCAGTGGTGATTTCAGCTGCCTGGACCTCCGCCCTTCTGGCTAATGTAGTCCACCAACACAAAGGGGAGGGAGAGTGGGGTGACTTCTCAGCAGAGTACCCCACACAGAGGAGTTGGCCACGGACACACAAGGACAGCCCCTCTCCAACCCACCCACTCACTCACAGACAAACACACTCATTTCACCCAGGATGGCACCTCATTAGAGTTGGCAGTCTAGGTGGAAGTTTTTGGGTTGGAAGCAGAAGCCCCCCCCCCCCTTCCTTCCCTCCTCCATGCACGCAAATATACACCCCCGTTCTGTTTCCCAATTGGCTGGGAGGGCGGCGATACTTGGAGTGTTACCATCGGTCGTCTGTTTCTGTCCTCGTCCCACTGCTCTGGGAAACTCACTTCCCAGGCGACCAGCGTTGCCACGGCACTAATCCTGAGGGACAAAAGATGGGAGTGCCACAGAGCACGATGTGGCCAGAGGCTCTCATTGGTTGGCACGAGCCCACGCGATGCTGTGATTGGCCGGTGCAGTGTTTATATACAAATTGGAGCAGTCAGAGGTCACATCCATCGATCTTGATGGTGACAAGGAGGAAAACTGACCCCCACATCGCCGCTGCCACTGAACCCAGAACTTTAAATGGGTTTAATTCCAATTTGATGCACACACATGCAAACACACACACACACACATACACACACACACTTGGCTCTTTCTTGAGTTCAGTGGCCTGTGAGTGCGGAATTAAGTGAATACTGAGGGAGAGGGAGTGAAGTGACTAAATAAAGAAGTGTCTGTGGTTTACAAAAGCACAGACAACAACAATACCGAGAATGCAACGAGGGCGCTGGGTTCAATGCGTCGCTCACCTACACACAAACACAGTAACAGAGCTTTTTGGATTAACATGGGATAAATAATCTGATCCAGAGCGGGCTGTCGTGCTTGAAACAGCCTACAGAGTAAACAACTGCAAACACACTCCACGCAAATATGTAATTGGTTGTAGCTGTTCTCCTTCAAAACCTAATATTCTGCAAGGTTCCCCTGTTGCTTCTGCTCGTCACTGCAGCTCCACCAACTCTGTCCCATATCAGGTCAAGGTCAATGCCATTTTTTAGCAGGAATGATAGAAACAGATTGCAATGGACAGATTTCAAGTGTGTGAGTTAGACGTGGAGCAAGTGGTTGGAAGTTGAGCACTGCAGCTTTTGAGCAAATGTTAACACCAACAAACTGTGAGATTTGCGTCGGTCTGCGATGCCACAAGCCACTTCCAGATTTCATGTAACTGCATCAAAATTCAGATGAGACTTTCACACACCCATTAGCAGGAGCCTAGAACCATGTGTGTCGGAACTGTGCCAGTGAGTTAGCGGTCTGTTTAAGTTGGGGGGTCAATGTTTGGTGTGTGGTTTTGGAAAACTGTGTTTCTGGCTTCTGCCGGACAAAAACTCATTCCCAGGCTCCTGAACATCTATATTTCTTCTCCTACACCGTGTTGGCAAAGACGGTGGGTTTACATTAGACGCACAGCGCGTACAGTACACAATAAAACCCACAGACAGCCTATCAGGTGTCTAATTTCACACTCGCACTCCTTTTCCAGCTCATCCTCCGCGCCTTCAGGACGACGTCTGTAAGTTATTAGTGCCCCCGCATCCTGACCCTGCGCTGCTTTCTCATGTGATTTTGTTGAAGTATGTCTGTCCAAATCTGTCTCAGAGCACTTTTTTTTGCATGGGAGTCAAGCTGTGTGTGTGTGTGTGTGTGTGTGTGTGTGTGTGTAATAATCAGATATTCATTTGAGATTGTTGGCTGTATCAGTTTCAGCACGTTGGGAGATCAATGTGAGTGAAGAGAACCTTTACTGCTTGATTACATACAGCACTTACATGCCTGTGCAGCGAGGGGCACAGCATATGCATAAACTCACTGACCCACTTTTGTTTATCTGCCTCTCAAAAGAAAATGTTAAACGCACACTGATACAAAACTAGTGAGACCAGAGAAGTATGTCAGTGGCTTAAGACAGGAAGTACTCATTAGCTGTTAAGCCATTAAGAACCACTCCAGCAGCTCCTGGTTTCCCTTATTCAGTTTAAGAACTATTATGAGCTAATCCCATCAAAAAAAACAAACAGATTTCATCACAACAGCAGATACGCTGTTACTTCAGCCTCATCATGAACCTTATTTAACTACGCGATGATCACTGCAGCCCCATGAAAGCCCTTTAATGACAACACAGGCTCTCAGCTGGGTACGGTGCCGAAGTGAGGAAGGGGACAGGAGCAGGGAAGTGATGATGGAGGGGAAATGGGAGAGGCGGGGAGACGGCAGTGAGAGATCATGTGAGGAGGAGGAGTTCCTGGAATTGTCAGCCGGTGTGATTAAGTTAGAAAACTGCAGCATAACACCATTTCCTCTTGTCACTGCTGTGTGAACGCCAGAGTGAAGTAAAGCTTTCCCAGCGCAACTCAACAGTGCCCCCTGCTGGTCAGGCTTACTCGCATCCACGGCCCAGTTGTACTAATTATTACACCATATGCTCCATTTACATCAGTAAACCACTTGTATTTTATTTGCTTTACAAATGTGTAAATCCGCATTATAAACAGGAAAAAAAGCAATGGAAAATACATTAAACATAAATCTTTTCTATTTAAAAACGTCTTTAAAATTAATGTGATTTTTACTTTGACAGCATTATGCCCCATTATGAAACTGCACTGAACATACTTTAAGCAAAACATTTTATAAAATGGTTTCAGCCATTACTACCTGAAGACTTGATTTACAAATACTGACATAAATGCCGTTGTTCTCGTCCCGTTAGAGACGTGAAGACAGGAGGACGTGTTTAGAACACAACACAGCCCGTCTGAATACAAAAAGGAGCTCGAGCTGCAAGCTCTGTCCTCTGGCATGAAATAAGGCACAGCAGAAAAGTCAAAACAGACAAAATCTGAACATAAAAAAAAGTATTAAAACATTCAGCACGTTCTGATTTTGCATCTCTGGCCGTCACTGCTTTGGTTTGATTCTTCTGGACTTGTTATGTTCGCATAATTAGCTTCAGCACATGCAGGAAAAGCATTACCGTCACTTTGGCACAACTTAAATACTGTGGCTTATAATGAAATGGAGTTTTTAAGAACATTCTGTTGTGAATTGGTCCTGTTCATTGAGTCTTTGCACCGTTGAAAGTGCATTACAACACAAACTCAGACTTCACAGACAGAGAGGTTCTTCAAATTCTAAAGGACCATATAGCAAAAGCTTATCACCTTCTTTCCAACGGAAAACAATCTTTGACGCAATATCAAGGTCAAGGTACATTTAACTCATATCTTTCCCACAAAAAAAAGCCAGGCTGCTGCTGCCTGGCTTTAGAACCCATCGCTGTCTTTACTCTCGTACCGCCTGGTGATTCCCCCGCATGGAGCAGTGGCTGAGTCTGATTGGTAAGGACTTCAAATCTGAAATCATTATGAAAGAATCCGATTTGCAATCAGCAGCCTAAGGTGTCGTGACTCCAGACCTCTTACTTGGGGCTTTTTCACATTCAGTCATCTTCCCCTGGACTGGAGCTGTAGACTGAGCTGCCCTCTGCGGAACCGTATGCCTGATAAGGCCGAGGCCCCTCTGGATGGCTGGTAGGGGACTTGGGATCAAGCACTCTGGGAAGGTAGACCTGTAAAGACGTAGGACAGCCGACAGAAAGACATCAAGAATAACTTCTATCCAGTATAAGCCTACAGCTCAGGTCTGATGAATGTCTTCTAAACTCTGGCATTTGATTGTAAAAGTCCAAATTCAAGTCTGCTCTTCATTTCTGACGTTATAAATGTGTAGGAACAAGCATACATACCATGGAGTTATCGTCTGTGCCATCTTCCTCATCCTCCTCTTTTACCTGCAAAGACACACAAACGTGGTAGGAGCAGTGTGTAAGGACACACAGGTGTGTACAACCCCTGAGTGCACGAGCAAACACTTACTGCATAGTTGTGTGGACTGAGGTACTTAAAGTATCCTAAGCAGGTGTAGCTGATGCAGATGGCCACAGTGATGCAGAGGACCACCAGGGTGACCAGAGAGGTGGCAGCGTTGAAGCCTGAAACAACAAATCAGGTATTGAATGATGACTTGACACCTACATTACATATACAGACTCGCTCAGCTTGGTCTCTACTTTGACTGTGGAGTCAGTTCATATGGTTGTTAGTATTAGGTTCATGCTATTGAGTCCAGGTTTAGCACACAATTGGTTCTAACCTGTCCTGAGGACGGAAAAGAAGTAAAGCCATATGAGGCAGATGATGGGTGCAGCCAGTGCTTGGTTGACGGCTGCCAAGTGGACCTGGTGATCCAGACGGGCAGGCAGGTAGGCGAAGTACAGGTTGTGCTTGTCCACCAGGTGCTTCAGCATCATGTACATGAGACCTAGGAAGCAGGCACACAGACATCAGTGTGTGTGTGTGTGTGTGTGTGTGTGTGTCTTTGTACCCTCCTAACAACTCACCAAAAGGTACAATGATGGGGCAAATGATGCTGTAAGCCATAATGACGGTGAACACACACAGGGTCCATCCATACATGGCTCCATATTCAAACTCATAGGCCTGGTTCTGTACAGAGAAGTGACGTTAGTCGGCAGCTGAACGATGATTTAAATTAACACAAAGCTGTAGATGTTGGAATGAAGGCCTCGCTGAGAAGAACGCAAAATCCAAAACATTCCAAATGTGCTTTTTGTTTATAATTTAATCCTGCAAAATGTTGGACACAATCAGTTTGCAGCTCTGATAAGATGAAGCAGACTGGAGACAAAACAGTATAAGGACATCTGTTCAAACGTGTTTTCACTCAAATGTTGCTAACTAAGCTTTTGATGCCAGGCAAATCATTGACCCAATGACAATGAATGAAATGTCATGCAGGCCAAACAAACAACATTTCATGATATGTGGGGTAAAACAATTATAATGTATGAATGGAGAATAACATTACTGACCTGTTTGACGTATCTTCTCTCAGCCGCAGAGCGAGCACATGCCAGTCGTATGATGTAAAGCAGTAACCCTGGCAACCGCAA
Source organism: Genypterus blacodes (assembly GCF_046128005.1). Taxonomy (NCBI): domain Eukaryota; kingdom Metazoa; phylum Chordata; class Actinopteri; order Ophidiiformes; family Ophidiidae; genus Genypterus; species Genypterus blacodes. Next base: position 1,196,061 of record NW_027466908.1, on the reverse strand, counting down.
CATCTCCATCCCCGAGCCCACCAGGGCCGCCGTGATCACATAGTTGACAAAGAACGCTCCTTGGTCCGGTAAGAAGACGCACCTGCAGAGTGAGAGGAAGAAGACAGGGAGGACAACATCAGAAAGGAGAAAGGATTTTATAAAACAGAACGTAGCTTTTGCAAGAATACTTATAGTTTCATTCATATTATATTTAGAAGTACAGAATGAGGACATCACTTACTCAAACCTCAGTTTTCCATCCAAGAGAAACTGTTTATCAAACAACCAGCGGAAGAACACTGCCAGACTAACGGGAAAAGGGAAAAAGACTGTCAGCTGAGCAATAGATTGAGATACTCAGGATAGTATTGAGACTAAGGGTAGTAACAGTCACCTGGTGAGTCCCAGTGAGGGAAGGATGAGAACCATGAAGAGCAGGAAGAAGTACAGCTTGTGCATCATGCTGAGCTGCTCACTGGACCTGAGACACAGACGGCACTGGATCAGAACTTTTCCCCTTTGCTCTAAGATACTACTGTCATCAGAGCACTATGAGTGTGTGTGTGGATGTGTGTGTGCGGTTACCTGCTCCAGTGTGCCTCCCCCAGGGTAGAATAGTAAACTATGGTTGGGAGCAATGCAGAGAACGACCACAGCAGGAGAGTCGGGAAGAACTGACTGATGATGGGACTCTGAGGTGAGAAACCAAAACCACACATTTGTACTTTTGCAAACGATACCGTGTGTGTGTGTGTGTGTGTGTGTGTGTGTGTGTGTGTGTGTGTGTGTGTGTGTGTGTGAGCATCAGCCTCACATTGAGGTAGTAGATGGGCTTAGTGACGTTGAACTTGTCCATGGTGCTGATAATGATGGCTGGCGTGGTGAGGAAGGTGAGCAGGAAGAAGAGGGCAATGTTGAGCAGCACGCAGCGCAAGAACCAGCAGAAACCGCGCACAGAGAGGTTGTCCCTATGGCGACACAGAGAGGAACGTGTCACAGGTGGAGTATGCGCTTCTTCCGCCCACACACAGATTCACATTCAAAGCTGCATCCACACTCTTTTGTGGCTGCTACATTAAACAGTAAGCAGGGGGAGAGTCACGGTCCCGCTCCAGGACACGGAGCGTCGGGGGTTAATAGAACTTACCAGTACACGTTCTTGGTGTGGGGCGCGTAGTTGACTGTCCATTTATTTACTTCCAGAGATTCGCTTTTGGATGAAGTCTGTGGCAGCCTCCTACAGCAACACGATCCACCGCCACAATCCAGGGCGTTAAAGTCTTTGAGAATGCTGCAGGGGCCGAACGGGAGCGTGAGGTAAACATTCATCAGTCATCATTCATCTTCATCAGGTCATCTCTTATTATCTACAGAATACGACAGCCTTTAAACAGCTCCTAACTTCCTATTTCCTCCTCCATGTACTCACTATTTGGCCATGGCTCCAGTCTGCAGAGTGACAAAGGCCATCCCCAGGGGGCGCTGTGGCACCAATTCCACCTGCTTCCTCACCTCCTCCAGCAGGTCTTTCTCTTTAGTGCTGTAATACTCTATGGCATCCACCTCCAACAACACACAATGAAAGCGTGACCTAATGTGTATGACTGGACATAATGAATAAATAAGGCAGAAAGCAGTAGCATGCAGCTGGAGCGGCAACGGACAAAATTGTCACGTGTGTGTAAAATACTTCCCATTCTTTCCTCATTCACTCTTCCCATAACACAACCGTATCATTCTGTCGTCACGCAGAGGTGTGTAGTAGTAAGAAATGTGAACTAAACTCTACTTAACTCTCTGTTGACTAAATCTATGTTTACAGAATGAGGAAGCATTTAAGTCGCCGCACATGAGCGGTCACACGACTCGGTCGGTCTCACCTCCTGGCAGTTGGCGCAGCAGCAGAGGTGACTGCACAAGCGGGGGTTGATGGTTTCCTGTTTGTTCGTTTTCTCGAGGATCCGCTCGTAGTAGCGCAGGTTCTTTCCAGCTCGCTCCCTGCAGTGTTTAGAACCGGACGACTTACAAGTTAGTTTGGAGATTTGAGTGTAGAAAGCCTTGGAATGCCTCACAAAAACAATTCTTCTGCCGACATACGCGTGGAATATGCATTGATGTACAGATAACAGAGGTGCGATTGTTGAGTCATGCCTTACTTCTCCTTGTCGAGGTACATGAGCTTGGTCACATCGTATCCCAGAGTGACGGCACACACACGGCAGGAAGGGTACGCCTCTCTGAGCACAACAGATTCAACACGTTTAACTTGACAAAGCACCTGACAAGAGAAGGCAGGGTTCCTGATATGTTCAGAGATGAATCCAGGCTACGTACGTAAAATGAACCTTGACTTCCTCTTCTGTGGCAGTTTTTGGGACTGAACACACAAACAAGGCGTTTTTGATCTGCCCGCAAAAAAACAGAACAGCAGATCAAAGTCTGGTACCAGCATGGGAAACAATGGGCAGCTAGTTTGATCAATCCTGACATTCTAAGCTACTTCAGCCTGGAGGCAAGACACAGACATGAGGGCTGAGAGGTCAACTGCGGTCGCTGAGACACTCACCGTCTCCCTGCGCATTCCTTCAATCTGTGATGTGTGACGTCGCAGCAGAGCCACCGTCAGGGCCAAGTACAGCACAGCAAACACTGTGTGCAGCCACACCAGCTTGTTACTGGAAACAAACAGCAGGAAACTGTTAGCGTGTTGACTGAACGAGTAGCTTTCCCCGGAACACATTGATTTTTGTCTGCACATTCCGGTGGCATAGTTACTCTTTTTGAAGATTCCCAACGGTTGTCCTACCAAACGTCTTTGGGTCATTGCCTGACATGGAAAAAACAGATAACAGATAAGTGACAGAAATGAGGAGATAAGAAGTCTGCCCCTGGATCTTTAACACTAGATCTCTGAGAATCACTCCTGTTCACTGTTCCCATGGAGAACGCACACCTGACCGATAATCAGTATGCAAAACAGCACTGAAATCTTCCATTCTAACTGTCCCGCATGTCAGCAGAATGTCAGCCCACCCTGCAGGTCTCCAGTCAGGTTGACAGGCAGGATGATTGCCAGGGAAGTGACGGTGATAACAAACAGCAGGAAGATCAGGTGGCGATGGAAGGACAGGTAGTGGACGGCGTCGATGCCACATCTGGCTTTAATCTTCTCATCGCTGAAATTAGAGGGGAACCAACGCGTGTGAGCGACAGGAAACGACTGAAGCATGAAACACAACGACAGACGACCGACAAAGTGACATCACTGAGAGACACTCACCTCATTGTGAGGATGTAAGGCAGCCAGGAGCAGCAGCCCTGCAGAGACACGGGGAATCAGGTCAGATACTTTCATTACCACAGACTCAGACTTACAAGTATCTCAACAAGACGCTGACTTCTACGTACCAGTTCATACTCTGGATCGTCAGCGGTGGACATGACGGATGACATGCGCCCATAGCGACGGTGAGAGGAATCACTGAACCTGACACACAAAGAGCAAGAGCAAAGTCAAACAAACAATACAAACAATACAACACAAAACAACCTGCCACATCCTTTATCATCTGAATTTAATTACTATTCTGTATCACGTTTACTTATTCTTCTCAGTGCCTGATGCTGGGACTAGGACAACATTCCTGGGAGGGTTTCAGTCCCTCTGTGTACTGTAAGCAGGTTCAACAATGAATTGAAAGTGTTTGGCTTCATGTACCGACCCTTCATTGTCTGCAACCAAAGCCAGACGTCCATAATCCCAGAACTTTCGCCGGATGATGGAAAAAACAAACAGCAACACCTGTGAGAGTTAATGAAACACAATAAGTAATCACAAGGAAACCTATTTAAAGCTTTGAAATGAGTGAAGTAAGCAGTAGTGGACAAAAGGGATGGACTGCTGTTTATCAGTTTGTGTACGAGTTATTATTGCATTACGTAGCTATAAATAGGATAATTGGGGTTGCATGATTCTGCTTCAACTTGGATTTGTGTGTGGAGGAGGACAAACGCACCAGAAACACAATGAAGTCCATCAGCAGCACGATGGGCACCCCTCCGAACGGGACGCCGGCCAGCACGGTGCTCTGCTTGGAGTTCAGGCAGGTGCTGTTGTCCCCAAAGCCGGACGGAGAGCTGCCGTTTGAGACCAGCAGGGGCCATGGCTCCCACCACGGGGACGACATCACTGCAGAAGCAGCCGCTAAACAGGAAGAAGTAGACAAAGAGTGAAGTGATAGAGGCCACAGTGTGAGGAAAGAACCTGGGACTGTCAAGGGAACATCACAGAGTCGAATAAGGCCTCATAAATGATTAGAGGGAGACGATTCATACTGACAGCAGCAACATAAAGCCACTTCATGTTAAGAACTTAAGAAATGGCAAATAATAATATTAGAGTGTGTGTCCAGGTGTACTGATGTGTGTACACCTGGTACACACAGGTGTGGCTGGAGACGTAGCAGTAAAGCCGTATCAACATTGACACTAAAGCAGAAAGGGTGTGTTTTCCGTACTGTCTCTCTTGTAGGAGCGTGTGAAGTCATACAGCTTCTTCATGCACACTGAAGAGGAACCCTGACATGCATGAGAGTACTGTGGTTGTGGTGAAAGTACACACACACACACACACTCTCACTCTCACGTACAGTACAGTACAGTACAGCCCGCATTGTGACTTGGTGACTTGTTGTATAAGAGTGACCACCGAGTGTGTGTGTTCAGGTTTGTGTGTGTCTAGTTGAGAGTTTTGTGATGAAATGTGACTTTCACAATGGGCGTCCATGACAAATCCCGGCGTCACAAGTCATGAGCGGAGCGGAGCCGCACCTCGAACCCGATTAGACCCGAGTCACGAGGATGCGATGTCTTATTATAATGTACAACCACTGACCTTTGTATTGGGACATGTATTGGAGGTTAATGTTAAAAGTAAACACGTCTGCTGTCTTAGCCCGGGTGACAGCGCAAAGCTAAGCGTCACTATCCCTGACAGCTGTTTCGACAGAAGAACACAGAAGAGCACACACATGCACACACACACACATCTGTCGTCGTGACTGAACTCAATCATTGTAGAAACTAACGAGTCGAGTTCCATCAAACGGGCAGAAAAAAATACTAAATTATGCCCAAACTGAGGTCTGCGTAAACAAAAAGTTAGCAAAGATTAGCTACATCACGCTACCAACTCCTCCAATGACAACATCCGCTTCAGAAGTTCCCTACAGTAGTTTAGGGGCACAGACGCCGCTCCTGTGGTACTTACGTGAGGACGCGGGACGCAGACGGGCTTTACTTTTTCTCCGTTTTTATTTTTCATCCGCTTCTGCTCCGAAATAACGAAACTTTCCGCCGCTGTTACCGCCCACATCGGACCACGGTCTCCAGCTCGGCGCTGCTGTCCGGTTCGCGTGCCGCGTGTGCGCATGCGCAGAGGCACAGCGGCTGCCTGGTGTCTCCTGGTGATGAGAAGAGGAAACGGAGAACTTTCGACAAACATGAATGCAACTCTTATCTCCCCTACATCACTGACACGAAGAGCAGAGGTTGTGTCATAGATCCCAACTGATAGATACCAACTGTAAGGAGTTATTGTTTTATGTCCTAGGTTTAAAATGTTATCACCATTAGAAGAGGCCACTTATATACTTATACTTTCAACAAATTCTATATTCTGACCATGCAGAATTATTAAAGTAATCCTTGTGATGTCAACAAACTCAAAACTAGTAACAAGGAATCTTCTATAGTTGTAGTTCGTTCTTCATTCAAATGTCTTTTGGGGGTAAAAAGCTCACAAAACCAAAATGTATTTCAATTCCATATCGGCTCCCACTGCAGAGGGTTTGTTCTGCAGCAGCTTGATAGATAAGGGAGTAGTTTCCATTCATCATCCAACCAGGGCTCTGAAACTGTAAACTGTTTATGAGGTTGTAGGTTTCAGAATGATCTCAGCAGCCTCTGAAGGTAAATGTAATTAGGATATTCTAACAAGGTATTTATTGGAAGGTTCATCGAAATGTGTCATAAGAGCAGTTTTGGACAATCTGAGCTATAAACCAGCTCTCGCACATTAATATCTATAAAATCCTGGCACGTTAAAGTGCCTCTGGGCCCTCTGAATCATTCAGTCTCCTTTCCCAACAGCACCCCTGACTGGAGTAGTTGTAAAAGAATAGTTAAGAATGCTCTCTCTCATTGCAGCAGAGAAGATCCCCCCCCCCCCCCCCCTCTCTCTCTCTCCTACACACACACTAAACAGGCTAAGTAAATAAAATAAATTAGAAAACCTGCTTTACTTCAATGAGCATCAAAATATCTATTTGTATACATCATAAATGAATTCTGTAATCAACTTGATCAGTGGAGATGTTGGTTATGGATTAGTGCACTGTGTTTTATTTTAATTGCACTCATTAAAAGTTCCCTTTGCAGACTGGCCCGGGCCTGCCCTCTGGCACACCTGGCACACCATACCAAAGTATGAATAATTCAAAGATTTGTGGCAGACAAATACTCTGCAGAGATTTGCTGAATAAATACAAGGGAGAAAGCCAGCCTTATTCTCACTGGCCACATCTGATCTGAAGTGAGACGTAATGATGGAAGATAGATAAGAAGTATTTTAGCATCAAGGAAATCACAGAGCACAGTTTTTTTTTGCCATGGCAGAGAGATGGGAAGCTTAATCGCTTAAGCTCAAAAAGAGATATTTCAATTTAGAGATATCACATTAGATTTTTAGGAAGAGAACACGGAGCAGCCAAATAACTGCAAACAATTGCTGGAGATTATGGAGCACTGCTTTAGTTTCTATGGTTTTGTCTCAGTTTTACTAGCGCAGGTCTACACTGAGCAGTTTAATATTAGAAACGTTGATACTGCCACCGCTCCAGGTGACATCATCATTGGAGGATTATTCCCAATACACGAAAGTGTTGACGTTACCTTTGCAGAAGATGGCAGCGATACAAGGACATGTAACAGGTAATGTTTCACTCTGACATGTACTGTTAGTAGGTGTGAGTATAACATAGTGTGCACTTCCAATAAATGCTGTGCGTGTTTGGGGGGTTGCATATGATGTGTGATTGCATCCTGCAGGTTCAGCACTCCTATCCTGGTCCATTCTTTAATAATGGTGCAGGCGGTGGAGGAGATAAACAGGAGCCATAAGTTAGGGAACCTGACCCTGGGATATCAAATCTTCGACTCCTGTGCAGACGTGACCACTGCCCTCCAGGGAATCCTCTCCTTCATGAGACGAGGCAAAGGGGAGTTTCAGGACAACAAATGTAAGTCATGAGAAATCTGCCCTTATTAACATCCATCACTAATTCTGCTGTAGATAGATAAATGATTGATTCATCCTAAAGAAAATAACAAAATAATTATGATTTGAAATAAGTTCCTTCAAATTCCTAGTGAATACAAGTTTCAACCAATCACTAGTAGAAGTAGTTGCACTGGTTGTAGTAGTAGTTATTATAGAAAAATGTTTAATGAAAAACTAAATGCATACTGATCTTTTGATGAAGGTAACGGTGCAGTGGTTCCCTCCCCACCTGTCATGGCTGTCATTGGTGATCCCCACTCGGAGTTATCCATAGTGGTTGCTAGGCAACTCAACCTGGAGCACATCCCTCAGGTATGACTGCGGTGACAGACCTTTTCTTGATTCAACTAAAGCTGTTAAATTTTGGATGGTAGTGTTTTGCATTTATAAAAGAGATGGGTTTAAAATGCCAAACTGGTTCTGGTTAGAATAGGCATAAAACTATATGAATTTACACCAATTTGCAGCATATTGTCGATATTTCGATCTGATCTAATTGTGTATCTTCCTTTCACAGATAAGTTATGGTGCAACCAGTGGTAAACTGAGTGATAAGAGCCGCTTTCCAAACTTTATGCGAACAGTACCAGAGGATGATCACCAAGCTGATGCCATCATCCAAATTCTCAAAAAGAACAACTGGAACTGGATTGGTGTGGTGGCACCTGATGGTGACTATGGTGGCTATGTTCTCCAGCGCCTAAAGTATCATGCCGAAAAAAACAACATCTGCGTGGCTTTCACCTCTATACTTCCAGATGCTCTGGGTGACCAGACACTCATGAAGTACATCAACAATACAATCAAAAGCATTATTGACAATGAAAATGTCACAGTCATTGTGTCCTTTGCCAGACGATATCATATGGAGCATCTTTTTGACGGTCTTCGCCGCAATCCACAAGCTAGGGGGAAAGTTTGGGTAGCCAGTGACAACTGGTCACAATCAGGGGAGGTACTGGGGAACTGGTCATTGAATGATGTTGGGACAATCATTGGGATTACTCTTAAATATGGAAACACATCCAAGTTTGAGCAGTACCTCAGTAAGCTTGATCCAGACCCTGACAACCATCAGAACAATACATTCTTGCAACGGTTTCTGCTGGAACACAACAAAAAACTGAATCAACAGAGGTTTGAACCGAATGAAAGGCTGGAGGAAGCAGGAAGGGCCAGTACAACACAAGGAACGTTGAGCATGGATCTCAACCGTGCTCTTAAGCGGGTGAAACAAGGGAAGCAAGTAAAACCAGGCGAGTCAGCCAATGAGGTGCTGAAGAAGAGCATATATCCGTATGCTGTATTCAGTGTGGGGATGGCTGTTAGAGCTGTTGCTCAGGCTGCAGCAGACCTCTGTGTTAACAGGGACTGTAAAACAGGACTGCAGCCTCTTCAGGTGAATAAACACACACACACATACGCTGTAAACATATGCACTTCAGCATGACTAAAAAAAAAGTTCCATATCATAAGATGCATCCAAGATAAGTGAACATTTTATTTTTCCCAGCATGGTTACAACTTGTTCAACTACAACTTCTTCCTCTTCTTCTTTCAGTTTCTGCGAGCCTTACAGAAAGCCACGTTTGACTTGGACGGACAAAACTACACTTTTGACAATCGGGGTGACCTCAACACAGGATATGAAATCATCCTCTGGAGACAAAATCAAGAATTGTTGAAAGTGCAAAACATTGTGGCTTATTACAGTATACAAAACAAGAACATCACTTTCACCTCACCAAGTGCAAGACAAGAATTCCTCAATCTCACAGTAAAGATTTTCTTTCCATAGTGTTTCTTGTCCCCGGTGACTTCATTTCCTCCTTTGAAAAGCCCCGTCAATTTTATCATTCCTTTCAATGTTGTATTTTTCCTGCACTTCTCTAATGCCTCATATTACTCTATGGTGATTTAAAACTACATGATGAGGACAATTTGTTTGTTTCCACAGGGAAATGTAACTTCCAGCTGCTCAGAAAGCTGTCATCCTGGCTACGTGAAGCAGTCAGCTAAAGGTCAGCCAGTTTGCTGCTATCAGTGTCAGGCCTGCCCTGAGAACACCTTCTCCAATTATACAGGTGAGCCTGAGCTCCAACTCCTCATAATACTGAAACACAAATAATATTCATTACTAATAATCAATAACTTTGGTGTCAAGCTTGAAAGATCATGATATCACTGACCATTGTTCTCTGCATCTAGACTCCACAGAGTGTAATCCATGTGATGCTGACAGCCATTACTCCAAGAGGGGAAGTGCCTACTGTACCCAGAAGATAGATGTCTTTCTGGATTGGACTGATATCTTTTGTGACGTACTGCTGGCATTTACAGCTCTGGGGGCACTGCTTTCCATTGTGGCTGGGATCGTCTTCATTGCTAGATGGAACACCCCAGTTGTCCGTGCCTCAGTGGGCCCTATATCACTTCTTCTGCTCTTGTCTCTCTTGGGTACCTTTGTGAGCGTGATTATATTTGTTGGGAGGCCCAATCCGTTACAGTGTGAAGCACGCCAAGTACTTTTTGGCTTGAGCTTCACCTTGTGTATTTCATGTATCCTGGTCAAGTCCTATAAAATAATCTTGGCCTTTGAGTTTGACCCCAACCTTCACAGGGTTCTGAAGAAACTCTACAAGCCCTATATCATCATTGGGATGTGTGTGTCCCTTCAAGTAGTCATCTGTGCCCTGTGGCTAATATTCCAGCCTCCAAAGCTCGCTTGGGATATTCTGCCAGAAAAACAGTTGCGTCTGTTAGAGTGTGATGAGAGACCATTTGCTGCATTTGGAGCCATGCTAAGCTACATTGCCTTTTTAGCTCTCATTGGCTTTGGCTTTGCTTTCAAGGGCAGGAATCTCCCCAACAGTTACAATGAAGCAAAGTTCATCACATTTGGAATGCTCATTTATTTCATCAGTTGGATCATCTTCGGTCCAGTTTATTTCACAGTCAAGGGCAAGTACCTTGCAGCTGTGGAAATGGTTGTTATTCTCTTCTCAGCCTATGGCATTCTGTTTTGTCACTTCTTGCCAAAGTGTTACATCATTCTGTGCAAGAAAGAAGCAAACACAGTACTTGCATTCCGGCAGGATATCAGGAGCTTTTCCATGGGTGACGTCCATGATGAGGATAAGAAGGATCAGTGTTCTTCCTCATCCTAACCTGTAGGGCTCCAAAACCCTGCTTTTGAGATGGACCTGCCATCACCAAACTTACAATCAGACCAGAATTTAGTCATAAGACCATCAAACTCTCCAGACTATCCACTTTCTGCACACTCTGCGCCGCTGCCCTGAATGCTACTGAATCAAAATGTTTTTGGTCACAATCACAGGCTGCTGAGGAAAAAAATGTAAGCTTGCCAGCATTCTCACGTAAAATGCAAGGAAATACATGGCATTATGCTGATGTAATGCTGAACTAACACCCAAAACAGCCACGTAAATCAGAAAGTCAGTCAATATGAAAAGCATCTACCTTTGCTGTAGTTTATTAGCAGGAAAGTAGAAATTTCCATGGTGTTATTCTGGATCAGTGTGGAAATGATTTTTTGTTAATATGTTATGTATGTATTCATTTGTATATCTGATTGTTTCTTTCCTTTGTCTCCCATGAAATTACTGAGATTTGCGGTGAAGGCAATGATTTGTGTTGAAAATAAACTTATCTTGAAGCCAAATAAGTCTTGTCATCAACTAGCATCTTCAAGATTTAATGCATTAAACCAGGTATGATATGAACATTTTCAGGAAGAGGAACAGTTGTTTGTGCGTCTTGTGCTTCTTGTCAACGTTTATTTCTCTTCCTTGTAGGAAGGGAAGTAAGATAATAACTGCATGGTGTGAGCATGTGTGAGGTAGTGACAAAATCCAGTGGCACTGTTGCAATAGAACTGATACTTTCACGTTTGACTCAGAGGCTTTGAGAAAGTTATTTCAGGTCCATTCATATTGACAGTGGCATCAAGCCATTTTATGTTTGGGGACCACTTAGGAAACATGTGTAGGTGTAGGTGAGACTGTGTGTGTAGGTGCATGAAAGTATATTTGCTCAAGAGAGACAAAGGAGCATCTAGAGAGGACAGAAAATCTGAACGCCATAAAACACCGGAGTAGCTGATAATTTGAAGGTGTGCCAGTAAACATCTTATATCTTATCTCATCTTATATCTTGTCTTTTTTATCACTACTATAATTGGAGCGCGCATATGGATATGTATGTGTGTGCGTATGAACGTGAATAAAACAACCACCATTCCTCCAATTCCCTCCAAACTTGACAGAAACATTAGTTCAGGGGTCCGGCTTTTGCATTACAGCAGGGTCAGAAAGGAAAATTGGAGATTGTCTGTTTGTTTGTATAGAGTTGCGTAATTGTTGGCAAGGAGCTCCACCTTGACAGAAATTATGAACGTCCCTTCACCTTTGCCAGTTGGCATTTCCCTGTCAAGCTGGATTCCACAGTAAACATTAACAAAGGTCAGGGTTAAGAAAATGAGTGAGTTGGCATCCGCCTCCCTGTGATGTCTACAAACTCAGTTTCCCTGAATTAGCAGAATTCGCTCTGTCACATGCTGAATCATGCTCCAGCAAAAACATGAATTTGATTTCTAAAACCAGTAACCAGGAACCTTTCTGTAATGATAGTTTTGAGGGGGGAATCACAAAACACATTTGAAGGAATTAAATTAAAATGTTTGAAAATTCAGGAAATGTGGCCTCAGGCAGATCCAATGTAGGAAACATGAATATTTACATTTGGCCTCAAGCAACTCTGTCCGCTTCATTCTCTGCCAACTCTCCACACAGCGGTTATCTGAAAAGTCAGACAGTTGTTAGTTGTTTGAAATTAAACCAACATAGCTATGTTAGGCCATGTTTGAATAAGGGGTATGGTGTATGTAAATAATGGGTGTTTATCCTGTTACGAATCTGAGATGACATTAGCTTGTTTGTATATTTGATAACTCTTACCTGTCATTGCTTTTCTGTTACGCTTTGCATAGTATCGCTCTTCCTTGTTGGCATGAAGCAAATAATTCATCTTTGGTAAGGAGGTTGTTTTCCACTTTAGAGATGTTCTGAAGTAGTGTGGATCAGATGTTTTGGAAGAGAAGGACAGCCAAATAACCGTAAACAATTGCTGGAGAATATGGAGCACTGTTTTAGTCTCTATAGTTTTGTCTCAGTTTTACTAGTGCAGGTCTACACTGAGCAGTTTAGTATCAGAAATCGTGATGCTGCCACAGCTCCGGGTGACATCATCATTGGAGGATTGTTCCCAATACATGAAAGTGTTAACGTTACCTTTGCAGAAGATGGCAGCGATACAAGGACATGTAACAGGTAACGTTTCACTCTGACATGTACTGTTAGGTGTGAGTTTAACATAGTGTGCACTTCCAATAAAAGCTGTAAGTGTTTGGGGGGGTTGCATATGATATGTGATTGCATCCTGCAGGTTCAGGACTCCTCTTCTGGTCCATTCTCTAATAATGGTGCAGGCAGTAGAGGAGATAAACAGGAGCCATAAGTTAGGGAACCTGACCCTGGGATATCAAATATTAGACTCCTGTGGCGATGTGACCACTGCCCTCCATACAATCCTCTCCTTCATGAGAGGAGGCAGAGGGGAGTTTCAGGACAACAAATGTAAGTCATAAGAAATCTGCCCTTATTAACATCCGTCACTAATTTTGCTGTTGATATAGTTCCAACCAATATTTTTAGGTAAAGTTGACAATAATGAAATCCCATGTTGGTCTAGTAACACTTTGTGTATCACGGCTGAGAATCAAGTCAATTCTGCCTACTACCAATATCATGTCATTAATAATAAAATCTAAATATTAACAATTTGAAAAACCTAATTTGCTGATTTGATTTTAAGAATTGTCTCATTATTTTGTCATATGCTTTGAGGACATGCTGTATGTTTGTTTGTTACACGGATACCAGGCTACATTCATTCACTTTACCTTGCTGTCTACTCAGGAAACTGAAACCTTATTAAAAGAAAAATTCAATTCACTTTTATATTGATTCAATTATCCATTGATTCCAAAGCATCAAATTAGGTTATGTGCTGTCAGTTTATGATAAAGAGAAATAACTGCATTACTATCATTAGAAGCACTAGTTGTGTTCTGGTGGTAACAGTTATTACTATAGAAATATATGTTTGATGAATAACTAAATGGATACTGATCTTGTGATGAAGGTATCGGTGCAAGGTTCCCCTCCCCACCTGTCATGGCTGTCATTGGTGATCACAACTCAGAGGTATCCATAGCGGTTGCTAGGCAACTCAACCTGGAGCACATCCCTCAGGTATGACTGCGCTGACAGAACTTTTCTTGATTCAAGTAAAGCTGTAAAATTTTGTTTGGTAGAGTTTTGCATCTATAACCTCAGAGCTGGGATCAAAATAGTAAAAAACAAAACAAAAACAACAACAGGTTCAGTTAAGGGGTCTATACTATGAAGGAAGTTCAACAGACTGACTTAAACATACTTTAAAGTTACAAACACAGGTTTGACCAAATTGAAACCTGCAATCAGGCCAATCAGCAAGATTTGTTAATGCCGGCCTGTTAATGCAGAGATGTGCGCAATCCCTTAAAAGGGGGCGTGTTGGCAAAGATGAGCCTAAGGTACAAGATGGTCATGTCAGAGGAGCTTGTGTGCAGATATTGTCCTATTTTTATGCTTCTATGTAAAGAACACTGAGCCATCCATGTCAAATAAACCTGGATTTGATTTGACTTCCTTCACAAAAAAAGTTATCTTCAGTGTCTTACTGTATCTTGTTCATAAGAAGTCACCTGTGATCAATACCTTAGACTAAGCATTATTCTCATCATTATTGTTTTAGATACAATCCTGGCAGTGTGAAATGCACGGCAAAGCAAGTCAGACTTGTAAATAAATACTGTATGCCTTCCGCAGAGAATCTGTAGCTTTGGCAAAAAACATCCTTGGGGAAATTAAGTTGATTTTGCTGCTATCTAAATATCCTCGCCACGCTTTTTACCGGGAAACCCCCTCAAGATATGTGAAGGGGATCCTGCAGGAACGCTGCTCCTATTTTCCAAACGCGGTGGTTGGTCAAGAGGCGGTGCTCCATGTTTCTGCGCAACTAAGCTCAACAAATTCTGCTCTGGACCAGAATTGCCATAGAGCATAAGCTACTGTGCTGACAGAGTGTGATCAGAAGTCAGTCAGCTTCATGACACAGAAAAATCTAACTTGATCTTCAACATAGCTGACAAACCCCTTACTCCTGCTCCATAGTATGGGCCCCAGGATTGGTGTAAAAGTAGAATTTACACCATCGTCTGCATAGTGTTGATATTTCACTCTGATTAAAATCTTCCTATCACAGATCAGTTATGGTGCAACCAGTGGTATACTGAGTGATAAAAACCGATTTCCAAACTTCATGCGAACAGCACCAGAAGATGATCACCAAGTTGATGCCATCATCCAAATTCTCAGAAAGAACAACTGGAACTGGATTGGTGTGGTGGCACCTGATGGAGACTATGGCCGCTATGCTCTTCAGCGCCTGGAGTATCATGCCGAAGAAAACAATATCTGCCTGGCTTTCACCTCTATACTTCCAGATGCTCTGGGTGACCAGACACTCATGAAGTACATCAACAATACAATCAAAAGCATTATTGACAATGAAAATGTCACAGTCATTGTGTCCTTTGCCAGACCACACCATATGAAGTATATTTTTGACAGTCTTCTTTACAATCAACAAGGTCGGGGGAAAGTTTGGGTAGCCAGTGACAACTGGTCACAATCAGGGGAGGCACTGGGGGACTGGTCATTAAATGATGTGGGAACAATCATTGGGATTACTCTTAAATATGGAAACACATCCAAGTTTGAGCAGTACCTCAGTAATCTCAATCCAGAGCCTGACAACCATCAGAACAATACATTCTTGCAAAAGTTTCTGCTGGAAATAAAACCAGGCGAGTCAGCCAATGAGGTGCTGAAGAAGAGCATATATCCATATGCTGTATTCAATGTGGGGATGGCTGTTAGAGCTGTTGCTCAGGCTGCAGCAGACCTCTGTGTTAACAAGGACTGTAAGACAAGACTGCAGCCTCTTGAGGTGAATAAACACACATGCTGTATACATATGCACTTCAGCATGATGAAACATCAATTGTAAAGTTCAATATCATCTGAGTCATGTAAGCGTCATGTAAGATTTTTCCAGCATGTTTCAAATCCTTTAACACTTGTTCTTTCAGTTTCTGGGAGCCTTACAGAAAGCCACATTTGACTTGGAAGGGCAAAACTACACTTTTGACAATCGGGGTGACCTCAACACAGGATATGAAATCGTCCTCTGGATACAAAATCAAGCAATGCTGGATGTGCAAAATGTTGTGGCTCATTACAGTACACAAGACAAGAAGATCACTTTCACCTCCAAGAGTGCAAGTGAAGAATTCCTCAATCTCACAGTAAATAATTACTTTCCATAGTGTTTCTTGTCTTTGATTTCTTAATTTCCTCCATTGAACAGACAGCTCTGTCATCTATGGTATATTGTTGTTCTACATAGTCAAACTTCACCACAATTCATATTTCAAACATCCTATCAATTCATTACATCACTTTTATTTATTTCAATGTTATATTGTTCCTACACTTCTCTAATGGATCATATTGCTCTTTAACGCATTCAAAAAAGCATGATGAGGAAAATGTGTTTGTTTCCGCAGAGAAATGTAACTTCCAGCTGCTCAGAAAGCTGTCGTCCTGGCTACGTGAAGCAGTCAGCTAAAGGTCAGCCAGTTTGCTGCTATCAGTGTCAGGCCTGCCCTGAGAACACCTTCTCCAATTATACAGGTGAGCCTGAGCTCCAACTCCTCATAATACTGAAACACAAATAATTTTCATTACTTAGATAATGCCGTCAATTCAGCATCAATAACTTTGGTGTCAAGCTTGAAAGATCATGATATCACTGACCATTGTTCTCTGCATCTAGACTCCACTAAGTGTAATCCATGTGATGCTGACAGCCATTACTCCGAGAGGGGACGTGCCTACTGTACCCAGAAGACAGCTGTCTTTCTGGATTGGACTGATATCTTTTGTGACGTACTGCTGGCATTTACAGCTCTGGGGGCACTGCTTTCCATTGTGGCTGGGATCGTCTTCATTGCTAGATGGAACACCCCAGTTGTCCGTGCCTCTGTGGGCCCTATATCACTTCTTCTGCTCTTGTCTCTCTTGGGTACCTTTGTGAGCGTGATTATATTTGTTGGGAGGCCCAATCCGTTACAGTGTAAAGCACGGCAAGTACTATTTGGCTTGAGCTTCACCTTGTGTATTTCATGTATCCTGGTCAAGTCCTATAAAATCATCTTGGCCTTTGAGTTTGACCCCAACCTTCACAGGGTTCTGAAGAAACTCTACATGCCCTATATCATCATTGGGATGTGTGTGTCCCTTCAAGTAGTCATCTGTGCCCTGTGGCTAATACTCCAGCCTCCAAAGCCCAAGTGGAATTCTCTGCCAGAAAAACAGTTGCGTCTGTTAGAGTGTGATGAGAGATCACTTCCTGCATTTGGAGCCATGCTAAGCTACATTGCCATTTTAGCTCTCATTGGCTTTGGCTTTGCTTTCAAGGGCAGGAATCTCCCCAACAATTACAATGAAGCAAAGTTCATCACATTTGGAATGCTCATTTATTTCATCAGTTGGATCATCTTTGGTCCAGTGTTTTTCACAGTCAAGGGCAAGTACCTTGCAGCTGTGGAAATGGTTGTTATTCTCTTCTCAGCCTATGGCATTCTGTTTTGTCACTTCTTGCCAAAGTGTTACATCATTCTGTGCAAGAAAGAAGCAAACACAGTACTTGCATTCCGGCAGGATATCAGGAGCTTTTCCATGGGTGACGTCCATGATGAGGATAAGAAGGATCAGTGTTCTTCCTCATCCTAACCTGTAGGGCTCCAAAACCCTGCTTTTGAGATGGACCTGCCATCACCAAACTTACAATCAGACCAGAATTTAGTCATAAGACCATCAAACTCTCCAGACTATCCACTTTCTGCACACTCTGCGCCGCTGCCCTGAATGCTACTGAATCAAAATGTTTTTGGTCACAATCACAGGCTGCTGAGGAAAAAAATGTAAGCTTGCCAGCATTCTCACGTAAAATGCAAGGAAATACATGGCATTATGCTGATGTAATGCTGAACTAACACCCAAAACAGCCACGTAAATCAGAAAGTCAGTCAATATGAAAAGCATCTACCTTTGCTGTAGTTTATTAGCAGGAAAGTAGAAATTTCCATGGTGTTATTCTGGATCAGTGTGGAAATGATTTTTTGTTAATATGTTATGTATGTATTCATTTGTATATCTGATTGTTTCTTTCCTTTGTCTCCCATGAAATTACTGAGATTTGCGGTGAAGGCAATGATTTGTGTTGAAAATAAACTTATCTTGAAGCCAAATAAGTCTTGTCATCAACTAGCATCTTCAAGATTTAATGCATTAAACCAGGTATGATATGAACATTTTCAGGAAGAGGAACAGTTGTTTGTGCGTCTTGTGCTTCTTGTCAACGTTTATTTCTCTTCCTTGTAGGAAGGGAAGTAAGATAATAACTGCATGGTGTGAGCATGTGTGAGGTAGTGACAAAATCCAGTGGCACTGTTGCAATAGAACTGATACTTTCACGTTTGACTCAGAGGCTTTGAGAAAGTTATTTCAGGTCCATTCATATTGACAGTGGCATCAAGCCATTTTATGTTTGGGGACCACTTAGGAAACATGTGTAGGTGTAGGTGAGACTGTGTGTGTAGGTGCATGAAAGTATATTTGCTCAAGAGAGACAAAGGAGCATCTAGAGAGGACAGAAAATCTGAACGCCATAAAACACCGGAGTAGCTGATAATTTGAAGGTGTGCCAGTAAACATCTTATATCTTATCTCATCTTATATCTTGTCTTTTTTATCACTACTATAATTGGAGCGCGCATATGGATATGTATGTGTGTGCGTATGAACGTGAATAAAACAACCACCATTCCTCCAATTCCCTCCAAACTTGACAGAAACATTAGTTCAGGGGTCCGGCTTTTGCATTACAGCAGGGTCAGAAAGGAAAATTGGAGATTGTCTGTTTGTTTGTATAGAGTTGCGTAATTGTTGGCAAGAAGCTCCACCTTGACAGAAATTATGAACGTCCCTTCACCTTTGCCAGTTGGCATTTCCCTGTCAAGCTGGATTCCACAGTAAACATTAACAAAGGTCAGGGTTAAGAAAATGAGTGAGTTGGCATCCGCCTCCCTGTGATGTCTACAAACTCAGTTTCCCTGAATTAGCAGAATTCGCTCTGTCACATGCTGAATCATGCTCCAGCAAAAACATGAATTTGATTTCGAAAACCAGTAACCAGGAACCTTCTGTAATGATAGTTTTGAGGGGGGAATCACAAAACACATCTGAAGGAATTAAATTAAAATGTTTGAAAATTCAGGAAATGTGGCCTCAGGCAGATCCAATGTAGGAAACATGAATATTTACATTTGGCCTCAAGCAACTCTGTCCGCTTCATTCTCTGCCAACTCTCCACACAGCGGTTATCTGAAAAGTCAGACAGTTGTTAGTTGTTTGAAATTAAACCAACATAGCTATGTTAGGCCATGTTTGAATAAGGGGTATGGTGTATGTAAATAATGGGTGTTTATCCTGTTACGAATCTGAGATGACATTAGCTTGTTTGTATATGATGACAACATTTGATAACTCTTACCTGTCATTGCTTTTCTGTTTACGCTTTGCATAGTATCTCTCTTCCTTGTTGGCATGATGCAAATGATTCATATTTGGTAAGGAGGTTGTTTTCCACTTTAGAGATGTTCTCCAAGATGTTCTGAAGTAGTGTGGATCAGATGTTTTGGAAGAGAAGGACAGCCAAATAACCGTAAACAATTGCTGGAGAATATGGAGCACTGTTTTAGTCTCTATAGTTTTGTCTCAGTTTTACTAGTGCAGGTCTACACTGAGCAGTTTAGTATCAGAAATCGTGATGCTGCCACAGCTCCGGGTGACATCATCATTGGAGGATTGTTCCCAATACATGAAAGTGTTCACGTTACCTTTGCAGAAGATGGCAGCGATACAAGGACATGTAACAGGTAACGTTTCACTCTGACATGTACTGTTAGGTGTGAGTTTAACATAGTGTGCACTTCCAATAAAAGCTGTAAGTGTTTGGGGGGGTTGCATATGATATGTGATTGCATCCTGCAGGTTCAGGACTCCTCTTCTGGTCCATTCTCTAATAATGGTGCAGGCAGTGGAGGAGATAAACAGGAGCCATAAGTTAGGGAACCTGGCCCTGGGATATCAAATATTAGACTCCTGTGGCGATGTGACCACTGCCCTCCAGACAATCCTCTCCTTAATGAGAGGAGGCAGAGGGGAGTTTCAGGACAACAAATGTAAGCCATAAGAAATCTGCCATCACCAAACTTACAATCAGACCAGAGTTTAGTCATGAGACCATCAAACTCTCCAACTATCCACTTTCTGCACACTCTGCGCCACTGCCTGGAATGCTACAGAATCAAAGGGTTTTTGGTCACAATCACAGGCTGCTGAGGAGAAATTCAAGCTGGCCAGCATTCTACAATGAAATGCAAGGAAATACATTGATGCAAGCTTTGATATTAGTGGCATTATGCTGATGTAATGCTGTACTAACACCCTAAACATCCACCGAAATCAGATAGTAAGTCAATATGAAAGCATCTACCTTTGCTGTAGTTTATTAGCAGGAAAGCAGAAATCTCCATCGGTTATTCTGGATCAGTGTGGAAATTATTATTTGTTAATCTGTTGTGTGTGCAATACATGTATTGTCTGAATTTTTCTTTCCTTTGTCTCCCATGAAATTACTGAGATCTGCGGTGATGGCAATGATTCGTGTTGAAAATAAACTTGTCTTGAAGCCAAATAAGTCTTTCAGAGTCATCAACAAGCATCTTCAAGATTTAATACATTATATCACTATATGATATGAACATTTTCTTCAATTTACAGGAAGAGGAACAGTTGATTGTGTGTCATGTTGTTCTGAGAAGAGATTACCAATACAATATGTGTGACAACCATCAACATCCGTGCCCCGCATGTTTGAATAGGAGGACATGGCGTCTTTTCTGCTTCAGTGCAACTTCTTGTCAGCGTTTATTTCTCTTCCTTGTAGGGAGGGAAGTAGGACAATAACTGCGTGATCCATGTGTGAGGTAGTGACAAAATCCGGTGGCGCTGTTGCAATACAACTGATAATATCACGATTGACTCAGAGGCTTTGAGAAAGTTATTTCAGGTCCATGTCATGCTGGGGTCTCTTGTTTGTCCAAGAAAATACATTATACACCACACTAAAATTCCTATCGTCCATCTCTACAGAAATTCCCCCAACAAAGGAGTCTATAACTCTGGGTGACATAAATAAAATCAGAGCAGATCAGTGTCCTGCCCGCATTTAACCCACCAAAGTAGACCAATAGTATGAGCTATTGTAGAAAATGACCCCTCTGTTCTGTCCTTCCCCCAGTTTCCAACAGTTACCAGAACATCAGGCGTGGTGGAGAGAATCATGATTGTTCCAAAAAATAAAATAATACAACAGCCATATCAGCCGGCAAAATCAAAGAAGGATATTATTCATAGTGACAGTGGCATCAAGCCATTTTACGTTTGGGGAACACTAAGGAAATGGCAAATAATGTGTGTGTAGGTGCATTAAAGTACATTTGCTTAAGAGAGAGAGAAAGGAGCATCTGGAGAGGACAGAAAATCTGACTTGTTATAACACACAGATAAAGCAGACGGCTTGAAGGTGTGCCATCATCTTATCTTTTCTTATACTACTATAATTGCGAGTGCATGTGGGTATATACATGTGTGTAAAAGCACCATTCCGCCAATTCCCTCCTAACTTGACAGAAACATTAGTTCATGGGTCCGGCATTTGCATAGAGCACTTCCAAATTCATTCAAATGGAATTATATTTTTCATTTGATTCACCAAATTATTGTAGTGAGAGACGTGACTGGAACCACAGTCGATACGAAGAGACATGAACCATCCTAGCACCATCCTTATACACAAACGAAAATTAACTATGTACATCACTTAATGGTCACCATGCACGAAAAGATCAGTTGGAAAGCACAAGTACTGACATGTAGCCTCAGGCAGATTTAATGTAGGAAACTGGAATATTAACATGTGGCTCCACTGACTTGGTCTCCTAAATTCTCTAGCAACTCCACAAAGCGGTTTTCTGAAAAGTCAGATAACTAAGCCAACATGGCCATGTTAGGCCATGTCTGAGTAAGGGCTATGGGGTGTGTAAATAATGGCCGTTTATCCTATTACTGAGGCACGAACCTGAGATGACATTAGCAACGTACATTACTCCATGAAAAGGCCACATTTGACTAGCATTGTTTGTATATGATCACTATATTCGATAAGTTGTACCTACTGTTTATCTGTTGTACTTTGCATAGTATCTCGCTTCCTTGTTGGCATGATGCAAATAATTCATCTTTAGAAAGGGGCTTGTTATATTACTTCAGAGATGTTCTCCAAGGTGTTCTGAAGTAGTGTGCATCAGATTTTGGGGTAGAGAAGGACAACTCATAACTATATGCAATTGCTGGAGAATATGGAGCACTGTTTTAGTTTCTATAGTTTTGTCTCAGTTTTATTAGTGCAGGTCTACGCTGAGCAGTTTAATATTAGAAATCTTGATGCTGCCACAGCACCGGGTGACATCATCATTGGAGGTTTATTCCCAATACACAAAAGTGTTGACGTTACCTCTGCAGAAGATGGCAGCGAAACAAGGACGTGTAACAGGTAACGTTTCACTCTGACATGTACTGTTAGGTGTGAGTTTAACATAGTGTGCACTTCCAATAAAGGCCGTATGTGTGTGTGTGTGTGGGGGGGGGTTGCAAATGATATGTGATTGCATCCAGCAGGTTGAGCACTCCTTTTCTGGTCCATTCTCTAATGATGGTGCAGGCGGTGGAGGAGATAAACAGGAGCCATAAGTTAGGGAACCTGACCCTGGGATATCAAATATTAGACTCCTGTGGCGATGCGACCACTGCCCTCCAGAGAATCCTCTCCTTCATGCGAGGCGGCAGAGGGGAGTTTCATGACAACAAATGTAAGTCAAAAATCCTAGTGAATACAAGTTTCAACCCCTCGTTTTAGGTAAAGTTGACAATAATATATTCACATGTTGTTGTTAATTCTACCTACTATTAACATCATCAAAAATGAAATCTAAATATTAACAATTTCAAAAACCTTATTTGCCGTTTTGAATGTAAGAGTTGGCTGATTAATTTATTTGCGGTGAGGACATGTTTGTTTGTTACACCGATATCAGGCTACATTCACTTACTTTACCGTGCTGTCTGCTCAGGAAACTGAAACTTCATTAAAAAACTAAAAGAATTTGATCAAATTGACTAATGATTCCAAAGCATCAAATTAGGTTATGTGCTGTCAGTTTATGATAACGAGAAATAACTGCATTAATATCATTAGTAGCAGAAGTTGTTGTTCTGGTGGTAACAGTTATTACTATAGAAATATATGTTTGATGAATAACTAAATGCATACTGATCTTTTGATGAAGGTATCGGTGCAAGGTTCCCCTCCCCACCTGTAATGGCTATCATTGGTGATTTCAACTCAGAGGTATCCATAGCGGTTGCTAGGCAACTCAACCTGGAGCACATCCCTCAGGTATGACTGCGCTGACAGAACTTTTCTTGATTCAAGTAAAGCTGTAAAATTTTGGTTGGTAGAGTTTTGCATCCATAAACCTCAGAGCTGGGATCATAATTGTAATAATAAAAAATTAAGTTGTCTATACTTTGAAGGGAGTTCAACAGACCTTGGTCTTGTTTGTGTAAGCTTGCTTGACAAAATCGGAACCTTGCAATCAGGCTTTGTCGACATCATGACACCACTAATCTGCAAGATTTCTTAATACCTGCTTTGTTAATTCAGTGACTTGCGCACTCCCTTAAAAGGCGGCGTGTCTTCAAAGACGAGCCTATAGGAACAAGGTGGAACAGTCAAGTGCAGATATACTGTATAATTGACGTCAGGGAAGCTTGTGTGTGCATATTACATATATATTTTTATACACTGAGCCATTCATGTCAAACGCACATTAAATAAAGCTGGTTGTCGTCAGTGTCATTGCTGTAGCTTGTTGAAGTTGTTTAAGTTCACCTGTGATCAATACCCTTAGACAAAGCATTTTCCTCATCATTACTGTTTTAGTTGCAATCCCCACAGTGTGAAAAGCAGGTAAGACATGTACACAAATACTTAATCCCTTCTGCCGAAAATCTGTAGCGTTTCCAAAGACTATTCTTGGGGAAATAAAGTATTTTTTGCTGCTTTCTAAATATCCTCGCCACGCTTTATGTCTGGAATCCCCCTACAGATTTGTGAAGGGGATCCTGCAGGAACGGTGATGCTATTTTCCAAACTAGGTGATTGGTCAAGAGGCGATGCTTGATTTTTCTGCCCAGCTGAGCTCCAACAAATTCTGCTCCGGATCAGAATTGCAATCAAGCATCAGTTATCGCGTTGACAGAGTGAGATCAGAAGTCAGTCAGCTACATGACAAGCGAAAAATCAGACTTGAGCATCAACATAGCTGACTTACCCCTTAATCGTGCTTTGTAGTATAGGCCCCAGGATTACTGTAAAGGTAGAATTAACACCATAGTCTGCATACTGTTGATATTTCACTCTGATTGTTCTTCATTTCACAGATAAGTTATGGTGCAACCAGTGGTCTACTGAGTGATAAAACACGTTTTCCAAACTTTATGCGAACAGTACCAGCGGTTGATCACCAAGTTGATGCCATCATCCAAATTCTCAAAAAGAACAACTGGAACTGGATTGGTGTGGTGGCACCTGATGGTGACTATGGCCGCTATGCTCTTCAGCACATGGAGAATGAAGCCGAAGAAAACAACATCTGTCTGGCTTTCACCTCTATACTTCCAGAGTTTCTTGATGACCAGACACTCATGAAGTACATCAACAATGCAATCAAAAACATTTTAAGGAATGAAAATGTCAGGGTCATTGTGTCCTTTGCCACACCACACCATATGAAGAATATTTTTGACGGTCTTCTCCGCAATCCACAAGGCCAAGGGAAAGTTTGGGTAGCCAGTAACAATTGGTCACAATCAGGGGAGGTACTGGGGAACTGGTCATTGGATGATATAGGAACGATCATTGGGGTTACTCATAAAAATGGAAACACATCTAAGTTTAAGCAGTACCTCAGTAACGTTGATCCAGACCCTGACTACCATCAGAACAATACATTCTTGCGAAGGTTTCTGCTGAAACACAAGACAAAGCAGCAGCAACAGAGGTTTGAATGGAATGTAAGGCTGGAGAAAACAGGAAGGGCCAGTACAACACAAGGAAATTTCAGCATTGAACTCAACCGTGCTCTCAAGCCGGTGAAAAAAGGGAAGCAAAAAAAAACAGGCGAGTCAGCCAATGAGGTGCTGAAGAAGAGCATACATCCGTATGCTGTATTCAGTGTTGGGATGGCTGTTAGAGCTGTTGCTCAGGCTGCAGCAGACCTCTGTGTTAACAGGGACTGTAAAACAGGACTGCAGCCTCTTGAGGTGAATAAACACACATGCTGTATACATATACACTTCAGCATGATGAAACTTTAAATGTAAAGTTCCATATCATAAGATGCATCTGAGTCATGTAAGGGTAAGATTTCCAGTATGTTTCAAATACTTTAACGCTTCTTCTTTCAGTTTCTGGGAGCCTTACAGAAAGCCACATTTGACTTGGAAGGGCAAAACTACACTTTTGACAATCGGGGTGACCTCAACACAGGATATGAAATCATCCTCTGGAGGCAAAATCAAGCAATGCTGGATGTGCAAAATGTTGTGGCTCATTACAGTATACAAAACAAGAACATCACTTTCACCTCACCAAGTGCAAGACAAGAATTCCTCAATCTCACAGTAAACAATTACTTTCATTTCCTTCTTTGAACAACTCCGTCCTCTATATCGTTGTCCTCTACAGAGTCACACTTCACCACACTGTATATATACAATTTCTGTGTTATATTGTTCCTACACTTCTCTAATGGATCATATTGCTCTTTAACGCATTCAAAAAAGCATGATGAGGAAAATGTGGTTGTTTCCACAGGGAAATGTAACTTCCAGCTGCTCAGAAAGCTGTCATCCTGGCTACGTGAAGCAGTCAGCTAAAGGTCAGCCAGTTTGCTGCTATCAGTGTCAGGCCTGCCCTGAGAACACCTTCTCCAATTATACAGGTGAGCCTGAGCTCCAACTCCTCATAATACTGAAACACAAATAATTTTCATTACTTAGATAATGCCGTCAATTCAGCATCAATAACTTTGGTGTCAAGCTTGAAAGATCATGATATCACTGACCATTGTTCTCTGCATCTAGACTCCACTAAGTGTAATCCATGTGATGCTGACAGCCATTACTCTGAGAGGGGAAGTGCCTACTGTACCCAGAAGACAGCTGTCTTTCTGGATTGGACTGATATCTTTTGTGATGTACTGCTGGCATTTACAGCTCTGGGGGCACTGCTTTCCATTGTGGCTGGGATCGTCTTCATTGCTAGATGGAATACCCCAGTTGTCCGTGCCTCTGTGGGCCCTATATCACTTCTTCTGCTCTTGTCTCTCTTGGGTACCTTTGTGAGCGTCATCATATTTGTTGGGAGGCCCAATCCGTTACAGTGTGAAGCACGCCAAGTACTATTTGGCTTGAGCTTCACCTTGTGTATTTCATGTATCCTGGTCAAGTCCTATAAAATAATCTTGGCCTTTGAGTTTGACCCCAGCCTTCACAGGGTTCTGAAGAAACTCTACAAGCCCTATATCATCATCGGGATGTGTGTGTCCCTTCAAGTAGTCATCTGTGCCCTGTGGCTAATATTCCAGCCTCCAAAGCCCAAGTGGAATTCTCTGCCAGAAAAACAGTTGCGTCTGTTAGAGTGTGATGAGAGACCATTTGCTGCATTTGGAGCCATGCTAAGCTACATTGCCTTTTTAGCTCTCATTGGCTTTGGCTTTGCTTTCAAGGGCAGGAATCTCCCCAACAGTTACAATGAAGCAAAGTTCATCACATTTGGAATGCTCATTTATTTCATCAGTTGGATCATCTTTGTTCCAGTGTTTTTCACAGTCAAGGGCAAGTACCTTGCAGCTGTGGAAATGGTTGTTATTCTCTTCTCAGCCTATGGCATTCTGTTTTGTCACTTCTTGCCAAAGTGTTACATCATTCTGTGCAAGAAAGAAGCAAACACAGTACTTGCATTCCGGCAGGATATCAGGTGTTATACCATGGGTGTCATCTATGATGACAATGGGAAGATTCTGTGCTCATCATCATCAAAACCTGTAGGGCTCCAAAACCCTGCTTTTGAGATGGACCAACGATCAATAACCCGCCTTCAGAGCAGAGTTTAGTCCTGAGGTCAACAAACTCTCCAGACTGTCCACTTTCTCCAGACTCTGCCCCATCGCCAGAATGCTATTGAATCAAAGCATTTTAGTCACAATCACAGGCGGCTGCAGAGAAATCCAAGCTTACCAGCATTCCCAAAGTGAAATGGGATTTTTTTCCCCCCGTCTTATCTTTTCATGACCCTTCTGTGCACTCCTTCCCCCACGTTTCGACAAGAATTAGCAGCCTATCAGGCGTAGCGGAGAGAATCTGGATTGTTCCACATTTGAGACATCACAGGAGATGTGTTGTTGTGGTTTGTAGGACAGAGCATTGCTAACCAATGTCACGGGCCCCTATCAGATCTGCCAGTGGTCAAATTAACGAGTCCAATGCAATTAGTCATTGAATTTACTAAGATTCTGTGGTTCCTCTGTGTGCTCTCTTATTCTCTCTCTTTCTCTCTCTCTCTTGCTCTCTGGTGATTTTCTGTTTATCTGTTGTGGTCTTGACTGTTCATTTCTGCATCCTGTGTCTTGCTGTGCAAATCTGTGTGTTTCTCTGTCTGGATGTTAATGTGTACTGTTGTCAGTGTGTATATACACCAACATCAATCTATCCATCCATTCATGTGTGTGTTTGTGCGCGCTCGTGCACGTACATAGTGACTGTTCATGCCTCACTGTGGGATGCGTTGATTAGCGCTCACTGCGGCTCAGCTCCCAGTTGTCCTTGTGGCAGGCTGCTGATTGAAACCAATCAGGCTTGCGATGGCCTCATCGCAGTGACCCCTCACCCCTCCCACCCCCGGCCTAATCACCTGCTGATTGGCCCACGCAGGGCCCCCTCCCTTTGGCACGGAAGGTTAATTTGAGCGGCGGATGAAGGCTCCAGGAGGGAATAGGAACGTGCGCTGGGTGATATTGCATGGATATAGCTCACCTGTCAATCACACCCACTTAAAGGGAGCAGCGTGGGGGGGGCTCAGCCAAGCAGGAAGGAAGGAGAGGAAATAAGGAGGAAAGATAGTCCTGCTCTAGCAATCTGGGCTCTGCTTTTCCCTTTGGAATCAGTTTGCATGCAGTGCATTGATATATACTGTATATATTTACCCCAGTGTTGGGGAAGATACTTTGAATTGGATAGCTTTTCAAGCTACAATCTAATCATGATTTAGAGTAGTTTAGATGCAGCCAAGCTTCATTCTTAAAATGCCTCGAGACTCTACAAAATATAATGGTTTTCATTTATACATTTACAAAAATGGGTCACAGTTTGTTTTTTATTTCTTGCTTGTAGTTGCAGAAATCAGTAATTTGAGTAAATTCACCATAGTATCACTTTCTTGATGCTAGGAAAATAAACTCACTACATTGAAGCAACTTCAAGAACATTTTGCTCTAACTTAGAATGCTGTTTGAATAATGTGTTGTTTAAATTGTTAAGTTTGGATAATTCATATACTGTAAGTGGATAAAAATATACTACCCTGTACAGTAAGTCATATGTCAATAGCTGTAGTGTAGAAGTTAAACCAGAGGGTGGCAGTGTCGCACTGAGTTGTGTAATGAAAGGTGTACTTCACCTCACTTTGCTTTACTACCAACTTTTCTGTTGTCATCCTCTGGGTCTGTGTGCCTACATTATTATATGTACTACAGCCTTGTGTTGCGGTGTGTTTTAATATTTGGATTGCTCTCCTAGAGGAAAAAGGCCAGTTTTATCTGTAAGTGCTGTAAAATGGTGTACGTTAGGTCACATCAATGTCTTATGTTGTCATGCACTTGACAGTTTTGAAGGAAATTTATCAAAGTGTAATAAAAGCAGTAACAATAAATGAGTAAGTAAAACAGAAGTCAACCAAACATTTTCACCTTCAACATATAGACGATGACAGCACACACCTTCCCCCAAACCAGCCAAACTCTCCTGAGCCATTCACCATGTCAGTTCAGAGATTTCACCTTATCCTTGCGTGTGTGTGTGTGTGTGTGTGTGTGTGTGTGCAGTTTGTGGCAGGTTCTTCTCCCTCCTAGTCTCTTGTGGGTAGAATAATGTTGCCAGATTACCATATCATTACCATATTATTTCCATGTCATTATTAGACTTCTGCCTACAATATGTGTGTCTGTGTACGTGTGTTTGTGTTTGTGTGAGAGTGTGTGCATACAATTGTGTGCGTGTGTGTGTGCGAATTTTGCATCAGATCTTTAACTGTTTCTCCATACACACATGGTCATTCCCCCAAAGGGATACACACATCTGTCTGACATGCTCCCTGTTTTTCACTGTCATAGACTATCTCTCAATCTCTGTTCCACACCATGTAAGCACATCATAATTCTCACTAATTTGTCACTCAAAATCCTTGTTCCCTTTACAAAATTAAACCATTAAACATTTAAAAGGTAAGCGGTATGAAGAATCTCTTCACCCGACCAACTATGCATCTTTCCCATCACACACATGAAGCGCCAAACCCATGTAGCTGTTTAAGTGAAGAGTTTAAATGATGACGCCATGTTGCCGTGCTGTGGGCGGGGCCTGGGTACTTTTATGGCAGTAACCTGTATCAATTTAAAATGATGAATACTCTTTTTATATTGTATCTAAATGAATCACATCGTGGTGAAAAACAAGAAATGTTTATTCCTGTCATATGTCCCACTAAGATACAAATCACTCACTAACGATCACGACACAAACTTACTTTGAATGCTATGCTAACCGCGATTAGCATAGCATTTCAGACTGAGCTGCAGCACCTGTGTTTCCCGCCCCTTCGCCGTCACATTGACGTGTGATTGGCTGGATCAGACACGACATCCAATCACAGTAAAGGGACGGTTGTCAATCTTAATTCAGGTAAACTCTGTAAATTGTGAGTCAGCTAACCACAACCAAACTCCTATACGCCCTATCAAAATAAAATAACAGGAGATATTTACTCTTTGTTTTTAGCAACTTTTAATCAATCAGTGTTTTTCACAACATTCTTAAACCAGATGAACTAGTACAAGTATCTTTCAAACATTTCATTAATTAAATTATGTAGTCAGAATCAGAATCATTTTTATTGTCAAGTCAGTTTTGACTCAAAAGGAATTTGCTTTGGTGTTTGGTGCAATAAAAATATGTGAAAAAATATTAAGAAACAATATATTAAGAGAAAAAATAATGTAATCACTGGGTGACACACATATGAAACAGTAACATACGTGAGACCAGAGAAATACAGACTCACACATTTGGTCAATAACAGCCCTTATTATTGACCTCATAGGCCCATAGAGAACCAGAGCACCTTATGGATCCATGTTCAATACATGTTCATCATTAGGTGCATTCATCATGACATTACAAACAAACTATGTTGGGCAGAGCTCAGTGGTCCAGCATTTAAAATAGTGTGTTACACATTAGCAAATATTTTCGCTTAACAATGTCATGGAACCAGATGACACACATGTAACGCCCTTTCCTTGGAGCACTGCCTGCTACCAGTAGCACACAGCAAACTACTTGGCGAGGTCAAACAAGCTTCAGTAATGGACCAACAAAATGCCCACTTCTGTAATACAGTGAGTCAGCCATTCTGGCTCCAGTTGCAAACCCACAAAGTCAGCCATTTTGGGTCTGCAGCTGCCAGAGAGAGCCCATTTAGCGAGGGGAGCATGTTTGGGGTCGCGCCCTTGTTTACATGGGGAGCTGGAGCTGATGGTTTTAAAATGGCGTCCAGATGGTGACAGAAGCTTGATTGCAGCAGAGGGGGCTTGTGTGTCCCGCCCACTCCTGCTGTCCAGCTACTTTAGCTAAAGCTGCATCTCTCTATCTGCTCCCTCTATCATCTATCTGCTGCTACTCTTTTATCACTCCCTCCTCTCTCCAACGCTGCGCTGAGCTATTAGTGTGTGTTTCCTCTGTCGTTGGGATTCTACACTCGCCTGTGTTTATATTACAGCCTGTGTTATCTCTGCCATCATTTCCTCTCTCTCTCTCTCTCTCTGTGTTTGTGTGTGTGTGTGTGTGCGTGCCTGCATGCGTGTGTGTGTGTGTGTGTGTGTGTGTGTGTGTGTGTGTGTGTGTGTGTGTGTGTGTGCATGTGTGTGCGTGCGTGTGTTGCTCTGATGTCCCTATTGCTTCTCACTCATCCACCCTCTTTCACACCCCTTTCGTCAAACACGCAGACACACACACACACGCCTGCAGACTCAGGTGATGCATGGCGGCGGTGTGTGTACATTGTCTGTGTGATGGATTGGACTAGCCATTGTTAAATTACAGTGTCGCTAGCGCCACCTCCGAGCCCGAGCTTAAATAAGAGCAATATGTATTAAGGTGGAAAGGAGAGAGATTGAGAGAGAGAGGGAGGGAGAAGGAGATACGCCGTGTAATGAAGGGAGACAGAGGAAAGGGGTGAAGAAGTGAAGCAAGGGAGAGTATTAGTCTTCCGCCTGAAAGAAGGAGAATAGAAGAGGAGGATGAGAACGGGGTGTGATGGAAAGCTGGTGGGCCACACACACACACACACACACACACACACACACACACACACACACACACATACACAAAAGGCACAGCAGAAATTGAGCCGTACGAATGTGATGCAGAGGAGAGGTTATTTTAGATTGGAGACATGAGGAAGAGGAGGGGGAGGAAGGAGGGGGCGGGGCCAGAGTGCGTACAGATGTTTTGATTGTGCTTGTGAAATATGTCCCGTGCTCTCTCTCTCTCTCTCTCTCTCTCTCTCTCTCTCTCTCTCTCTCTCTCTCTCTCTCTCTCTCTCTCTCTCATTAGGGGGCCTATGACCCTTGCCAATCGCCACACATACACTCAGAATAAAGTCAAAGCAGTTACACGTGTCAGAATGAGTAGATGAGACATGTGTGTGTGTGTGTGTGTGTGTGTGTGTGTGTGTGTGTGTGTGTGTGTGTGTGTGTGTGTGTGTGTGTGTGTGTGTGTGTACGTGTGTGTGTGTGTGTGTGTGTGTGTGTGTGTGTGTGTGTGTGTGTGTGTCTGCATTGTGTACATTTACATCCTGTGTGCGTGATTTGAGGGCATATATCATCATCTGTGCATGAGTGTGTGTTCTTGTTCGTTGCAGTGGCCGGTAAGTGACTCCACAGGCTGTTGGCCAAGCTCCAGAGCTCAGAAAAGAAAAGAGAGGTGAAGGGAGGATAGAGGAGCAGAGGGAGAGAGAGAGAGAGAGAGAGAGAGAGAGAGAGAGAGATAGAGAGAGGGAGGAGGGAGGCAGCGGTGTAATTAGTAGCAGGTTCCTGCAGTCCTCTGCTTCTGTTTAATTAAAAACTGAAAGAAGAAACAAGGGAAGAGACTTCAAGAGTGAAAGAAGAGTTTTGCATATAGTTATTGTGTTGTTGCCAGGGGCAGGTGTGAGGGCGGCGCTGGGAAAGATGCCGGATCGCTCCGGGCTTCTCCCAACAGGCTTTGAGGAGCGCCGTTTAAAAGAGACGGAACTCCACCAATAAAGCTCGATTCACTTGGAAGACAAAAAGAGAATTCAAAGTGAATCGTCTTGAGCACGGCGTCTTTGTGTCTGTGTCTGGCAGGAATGACAAGGCTGAGAAGTGATATCGATGGTGATGATGATGATGATGATGATGAAGAGGGATGTGTGATTTTTTTCCCTCTTTCTTTTATGCCGCTACTGTGTGTTGGGGGCGATGATGACTCAGCGATATTGGGATGGGTCTAGGTGCTGATGAGGAGTTCTCTCTGTCTTCGCTTACCCTGGGCTATGGATCCATATTGCTGAGTGTGCACTTTTCCCTCCATCACAAACTCCTTCCTTTGTGCCTTCACCCCCAACACAACCTTATCGCCAACTTAGTTTCCGTCATTCGTCTCGGCTGTTCAGGATCATTGCTCTGTTTTTCTGCCGCCCCGCTTTTCTATTTGTCCTCTGCTGCCTGTCTCCGTCCCTGTGTCTTTCTTTATCGCCCTCCCTCTGGCCACGTACATAAGTTTCCTCTATCTGGATTGTTCTGTCACACACTATTCTTCTCGCCGTCCCACAACAGCACAAACTGACTCACACTAAAAAGCTGCCATGCTGTGCGGTGCTGTGCTTCCAGGTTTAAATCCCTGTCTTGCCCAGTGGGACCCTCCTGCTGGGGACACATGAGCAGACTGCAGCAGCACAGTGGGACAGAATGTAGTCTCACTTAAAACTATTAAATCTGATGGTGACTTTGGCTTTGGGAGAGAAAAGGGCATTAACGTTCCCATACGATGGATGTGATGTCGCAGCGTAAATTCAATTTCCAAGCATATAATCACATAAGCATATAATCAATTATCAAACTGTCACAATCCAATATTTCTCAAATTGAATACAAGCACTCACTAGAACAGATACCTCAGCCAGGGCCGAATAAGCCCAGGCTTGAAGTTGTCAGGTTGTAATCATATACAGGCCGGAAGAGGAAAACAAAAAACACTCCCTCTGTGGTAATTATACCTCCTTTAACTGTCATTTGCCGTCTTTTTATAGATGTTCTTATGCTTTTAAAGTGACACGGCTGTAATTTTACAAAATGTCGTGATTTTCAGGAAAATAACATCTGAACAAGGTTGTTGACGTCAGTTTTAAATGTATGGTTGTTCATCGCTGCCCCAGAAGACGTTTTC
>NW_027466908.1:1092500-1157500 GCF_046128005.1 Genypterus blacodes | reverse complement strand
CATCAAACAGGAGGGCGAGAAAATTCCATCTCGCTCCTCCATCTCTCTCTCTCTCACACACACACACATACACACACATACACACACACCTACACACACACGCTCACTTTACAGCGGCTACATGCTGATTGGACACGGGCAGGGGTTTGTAAACAGAACTGCTGGTGATGGGAACCACACTGAGGGCGAGAGAGAGGGAGAGAGAGAGAGGGAAAGAGCGAGAGAGAGAGAGAGAGAGAGAGAGAGAGAGAGAGCAGAGCCCCTGCAGTGTTGAGGATTGGGCTGCAGTCCTTCATACTCTTGATGATGAAAACATCAAAAAACAGAAGGACACACACACATGGATGCGAGCAGACACACAGACACACACACGGACGTATGCGGACACACACACACACACACAAATGACTTTGAATGGGCTAGAGACTGAACGTGAAGAGGTCGAGACATCTGTCAGTTTGGGGATATTTACTAATGTCGAGACAGAAAAGGAGAGAAAGGAAGAAAGAAAGATAAGAGAGGAAGAGAGAAAGAGAGTGGAAGAGAGGAAGAGAGAGAGAGAGTCCCCTCCTCCCTCCCCTCTTCACATTGTGTTGCTGCTCTGCTCTGATCTGAGCCATCTGGCTGTGGGTCTGAACGTTGGCACCTCATTCACGTGGAAGGAAAATGAAAATGAAATGAACTCAGCTTCTCTCCTGATCCCGGTCTCAGCTCTGTCCTCCGCTCAATCTCATCGCCTCCTCCCCTTCCCTCCCTCCCTCCTTCCCTCACTCCCTCCTCTCCGTCTCATCCTCCTCCTGCATCCTCTCATCCCCCCTCCCTCCCTCCCTCCCGCCCCCTGGGTAATCAGTGTGCTCTCTCATTCCGTGGCACACGGAGACACATTGATCTGGCTGCACATTCACACACATACACACACACACACACACACACACACACACACACACACACACACACACACACACACACACACACACACACACACACACACACACACACACACACAGAAATGTCGTGGCAGTTTCTCTCCCTCTCTCTTTCACTCTTTCTTGCTCTCACCCACACACACACACATACACATAAACACACACATACATTGATCTGGCCCGCAGGTCAAGTTCAATAGGAGCAGCTCTGCGGCCCACTGCAAGACCCCCCCCCTCTCCCCATCTCTCTCTCTCAAACACACACACACACACACTAAGACACCCCCCCCCTCCCCAATGTTACACCTTATCTGACTGATAAAATGAAAATACTCCAAACACATGACCTCGCCTCTTCATTTGGACACATTTGCTTCACACTAGAGCACAAACAACAACATTAACCCCCATCAGGTGTTAAAGGGTTAAATATGCATGAAGATGGTTCATTTGCAGTTATTTTGGCAGATTAGTACGTTGCTCTAATAGTCATTGTTTTCATCATGCACGGTTTCAAAAACACACCAGTGCAATGAGATGAATCTACGTGAGATGAAGCTCTCACACACACACACACACAAACACACACACAAACACACACACAAGCCAACATCTCAGTCAGGATGAGTACGCTGGGATCATTGCAGCAGAGAAGATCTCTCTCACTCTCTCTCTCTCTCTCTCTCTCTCACTCTCTCTCACTCTCTCCCTCTCTCTCCCTCTCTCTCACTCGCTCTCTCTTTTATGATTCTCAAGTAATTTATCCCTCTGAGAGACGGTCGAGTGTTTTGCTCTACACTTTGATTTGGCGGAGCGAATTTAATTTTGTTTGCGCGAAAGAAGAAGAAGAAGAAGACGAAGTAAGGACGCCGCTGTGGTTTTCGACTTTGTGCTGATTTCCACTGGAGGCAGAAACACGGCTAATGGGAGCGAGCGTCGCCCTCGCCACATCCGCGGGGGCGGCGACGCTAACCGAATTAGCCTCATGCATATATTTAATACGGGAACCTGCCGCGCAAATTAGCCTGGTGGTATGTAGCCTAGCACCTCTCCGGCGAGGCCTCCTAGATCTGAGCTGCAAATTAATTGGCTCAGGCGCCTGCGAGAAGTTGCTCCTCTTGTTTTTTTCTCTCTCTCTCTCTCTCTCTCTCTCTCTCTCTCTCTCTCTCTCTCTCTCTCCCTCTCTCTCTCTCTCCCTTCCATCCCTAAATTATTCTTTCCAATTGCCGAGACGCACTTGATATGCATGGAGGCGGCGGCCGTAACAGCCGGCGCTCCCCGACAAAGGCAATTTTCGCTTTCATTCTTTCGCTTTTCTGCACACGGCGGCGCTCTTCGGGCGAGAAGCGGCGTCACGCCCTGTAGCTGGACGCGTGCAAACGTCTGGGGGCGACACGTTAAAGGCACACGTATGTTATGTAGCAACACGTATGTCACATGTCTTTGGGTTCATCGTTCATTAAGAGAGGAGCAGATTCCACACGCTAAGAGACCGTGTAATGAACTTGTGAATGACTGTATCCCATGGTAACTAGAGGAGGACACACAGGGGGGAGGACAACCGTAGTCCAAATCTTGGCGGTCAACTCGTCGACGGAATCGTAATCGGAGAGCAAAGGCGCTGTTTGTCCTCACGTGAAAGAGACGAGACAACAAGAGAACAAGAGAACAAGATGGAGACAACTTTGATTTCAAACCGCCGTCGCTCCCCAAGGGGCCTCCTGCATCCATTGCGGTTTCGATCCGCAGACGATGCATCTCTGTTTCCTGGCTCTTAAAATGTAACGCCGCTCTAGTCAAGCTTCACACACACACACACACACACACACACACACACACACACACACACACACACACACATATGCAGAACAAGACAATTAGTGTATCAGAGGGACAAATTGCCACCAAACTTAAACTTGACCCTTGCAAAGGTTAGAGGCGGTTTCGGTTGACACGGTGATCAATTACGGTAGAAGAAGAGCTCAGATACTTACAGAAGGTGAGTGAGGTTGCGTACAAACAGGATGCGGCGTTTAAAGTTTACATGAAACTGAAACGTCGGCGCTTTATTTCAAACTGTTACTCTGAACATTCGCTCTCTAAACTCCACAGCTTTTGCTTTTGCTTCTGCAGGGTGGGACAGTGAAGAGGTTCTGTGTGTGTGCGTGTGTGTGTGTGTGTGTGTGTGTGTGTGTGTGTGTGTGTGTGTGTGTGTGTGTGAGGGGTCGTTTAAAAAGGGGACACAAAAGTAAGAGGTCTGCTGAATGGGCCGTCGCTCTGCCCTCCCCCCAGCTTGACAGAGCAACGGAGGGAAGATGGAGAGGGATAGAGCGACAGCAGCTGGGACCCCCGGAGAGGCGACGGATGGAGAGACAGGCTGCAAAATGAGAAGTAATGCGGCAGATTTAACAAAATTTTACAAAGATTTCCCATTAAATTCATGTTTGAACATCGATGACGTTTGTTTAGGTTACGCTCGCCAAAATAAAAGCCAAGTGTGTTTCCGCAAACATCGTCTCAGCTGCTTCACGACATCATGAAGTCGTATTTTTTCAAAACTATACTTAGAACGTCATGCAGAAGAGCTTTGAGTCCATCCAAAGACCTGCCGTCCTCATACGTGGACATCAGCGAACTCCTGAAAGCTCCAACAAAACAACATCAGTGAAGAATAGTAATCATGAAATTGGGTATATTGACTCAGTTATCACTCTTCCTCCTCTTCTCCTCCTCTTCCTCTGGCTCTTCTTCTCTCTTTCCCTCTCTCAGGAATCTATCAATCCATCCGTCCATCGCCGGTTATTTGCCTCAAAAATGTAAAAAGTGCACGTGATGTTTTCTGGCGCTATTTTGCAGGAAGTCGCTTGCCTGAAATGTAGCGATTTTGCGAATTGTCGTCTGAGTGAAAAGTGGAAAATGGGATTGTGGAGGGTGTCGTCCATGTTGGCACGTGGCAAAAGGAACATCCAGACGGCAACCTGGGAACAATGGATCAATTCCCGGCCTGTCAATTAGAAGGTCGGTGTGAAAATCGGCGCCGCTTCGACATTTCAGGTGACGCCAAACCTGGACGGTCAAAAAATCCGTCGCTGTTGCTTAGCGGAAACCGATAAACGCTTAGGTAAGACATAAATCCACCGACGCGGCCGCATGATTAGAATACAGGCGGCGTGGAGTTTCTCCTGGTTGTCGTCTGCCTGTAACGACATCGATCAGCTGTGGTGACTGAGACGCAGGTGAGATCAATGCGTCTCTGGTCTATGAGTCAATCAAGCGTATCAGCTCTCCGTCTATACGTCAGCTCTGTCTCTTTGCGTTATCACTTACCGATCTGTGTTTGTGTGCCGCGAATCCCAAACATGAATCTCCATCTGTTCCTGTCTTCCTCTATCCATCCATCTCTATCCACACACACACACACACACACACACACACGCACACACCTCACCAATAACATATTTGTGAGTGTTTTAGCTTCAAACCAAAATTTACAGCCTAAATCTCCCGACCGGACGCCGACGTCCATCCACGCGGATACGACGAACCCGACGCCGATACAGCGCTCGCTCATATCGACTTGGCTCCAGCGTGATAACCCATTGTGTGTCCATTTGCATGGATAGCTGTGGATTTATCTGCAGCGTGGGCCACAGTGCAGACTTGTGTATGGACACGTATGGAGATTTACTCCTGTTTTAACCCCGGGGTTAGCCATCAGTATTGATCCCAACAGACTTAGCCCGATTTTAATCCTCGCTCGGCCCCCGCGCGCTGATCGATCGGGGGCGCCGAGCCTTCAAGTGGGTTTAACGACCGACCGAGCGACCGACCAACCTGCCTCCCCCTCCCCCCTTCCCCCCCAGACGCACGCTTCCCTCTTATTTAGTTACTTGAAAAGGCGGAAGAAAGCGGTTTGTTATGGCGACCCAAAGCAGAAGTGACAGTTTGGTGTTCGCCGCTCTCCCCCCCCCACCACAGACACACACACACACACACACACTCCCCTCCACGACATCCCTCACCGATACCGAACCATTACTGCCCGGCGTGACAGCGACTTGCCCTGTAAAATATGGCTGCACTCATGCTTCTCCTATCTGGAGTTTGTGTGGGACATTATAAAGCAGGAGACGAGATGAATATGTGCACCTTGACAGCAATGTCACGGTAAAAATACCTACTGCTGAGTTACGAGCACTCACCCAGAGGTAGGAGCGTCCCTTTATGTCTTTATGGCTTCTCTCAAGACAGTTATATGGGACAACATGGGAAGTCTTATAGGAGCCGCGGTGCCTTGGGACCCTGTGAGCGCGGCGGATTTATCGTGGTGGCGGAATGGTCACCGCTTTGATTGGTCCAGCAGAAGCAATACAGGAAGAGGAGCCTCGGCGCTTCAAGAGGGGGGGGGGGGGAACACGGCCGCGTCTCTGTGTGTGTTTGTGCGCCAGGTTCTGTGTAGAAATATGAATTAGACTTCAATGTGTTTCTGCCTGTGCAAACATTTGTCATTGTGTGTGTGTGTGTGTGTGTGTGTGTGTGTGAGGGATGGTTACTGTGCTTGGCGTTTCTCCTCCATTTGTCCTCCCAGAGGCAGATCAGGCGAAGGGGAAATAAATTGGAGGAAGAGAATAAATCAATGCTAAACTGAGCACCAGCGAGACCTCCTAACCCTGACACACTCTCCTTCGCACACACACACACACACACACTCACACACACACAGAGGGAGAGAGGTGGATTTCTTGCAAACATAACAAAGAGAAAAACACA
The DNA here is from genome assembly GCF_046128005.1 of Genypterus blacodes. Taxonomy (NCBI): domain Eukaryota; kingdom Metazoa; phylum Chordata; class Actinopteri; order Ophidiiformes; family Ophidiidae; genus Genypterus; species Genypterus blacodes. The sequence continues at coordinate 1,151,804 of NW_027466908.1, read as the reverse complement.
CAAGCACAGACAAAATACTAAATGATTTCATGGATATGTTTGTATTCATGTGAGTGTAGCCACACACACACACACACACACGCACAAACACACACACACCTTATCTCTCATCATATTGGAACAAAATATCCTACGTGTGAGTTTGCAGCTTTGATGTAAGAAGCAGGAAGCTGTTATTTGTTTTCTACAGATTCTTCAGATACAAACTGCACTGCACAGGTGTCGGATGGGGTTGGTTCGACTTGGGAACGCCGCAGATGGAGCAGAGGGGCGGAGATGGGAATAGTTGGGAGTGTATAGATTGGGATTACGGGGGTGCACGGGGGGAAAGACTCTTCAGCGTGTTCTCTATTCTTCCGGAGTCCTCTAAGACCTCCTCATCTCTTCTGAGAGCGGCAAGCCGAGATCTGATCTAATACCGAGTGCCACATGTGTGTGTGTGAGTGTGTGTGCGTGTGTGTGTGAAACGCTTTGATGAGTAGCCTGCTGGGAACGTGCGTGTGCTTGTGCGTGCGTGCATGTGTGTGTGTGTGTGTGTGTGTGTGTGTGTGTGTGTGTGTGTGTGTGTGTGTGTGTGTGTGTGTGTGTGTGTGCGTGTGCCTAATGAAGCAGTCCTCTTTGTGTGTCTGCTTACGTGCAGCAGTAATGAAGGAGTGCAGCGTCTATATATTTCTGTGTGTTTGCATCTGTGTGTGTGTGTGTGTCTCTCCCTCCGTCCTCGTCCCTCAAGGGTTGTTTGGGGTATTCTGTGCCGGTTTCGCTTAAGGGGGGGGGGGGGGGGGGAGCTGTGAGTTCTCGGGGTCTCGCATTCAGATGTAATTAGCCCAGACAATGGCCTGGTTAAAGCTGGAATCCTCCGAGCCCCCTCTCGCTTTGATTGTGTGGACCAGCTGTGGAGGAATGGCCATTATCTCCCTGTGTCCGGCTGCATAAAGAAGCCCCCCGCACAACCCCACTTACCCCTGCTTTAGGGTTCCCACAGGGGGAGGGACGGACGTGGGTTTGTCACACACACACAGGCTGGTCTGGAGATAGTTAGAGAGAGCGGGTCAGAAGAGACAGAGTTCTGTGATCTGGGTAAACATTCACACACAAATCATCTCTCACAATAGTGCAGTAAAGAAGTGAACCAGCATCTGAACGTCTCTATCGTCTCTTTACGCCGGCGTGGAAGAACCCAGAACTGCCTTTATGACACCAGCAAATGTGTGTGTGTGTGTGTGTGTGTGTGTGTGTGTGTGTGTGTGTGTGTGTGCTTGCCTGCTTGTCTTTGTTTGTCTCTGTATATTTCAAGCCTAAGTGTCTCACCGCGCCGCCTTCACACGGGGACATTTAGGCCCATTAGACTCGCAAAGAAATTGAATCTTTACAGCATTGGGGCCATATAATTACTGTTAATTTAACGCTCAGATTCTCCATCATTAACTCTCGCTGCTGAATACAGAAGCAAGGAACGGGTGGGGGGCTGAAACAGTACGTGTGTGTACGTGTGTGTGTGTGTGTGTGTGTGTGTGTGTGTGTAAGCAGCGGCCTTGTTGACAGCTTCTCCCGCCCTTTGACTGAATTAACAGCGACCTCTTCGTCTTGTAAGAACAGGACTTGCATCGTTTATGCGTTATTAAGTCCTGTAATTGGGTGGCCAGTAGTTTGCATATTAGTCGATTAGGTTAATATGTTTTGCTTCTCACAACACACGACTTGGCACAGCCCCTGGCGACACATTTGGTAATTCTCAGAATTACAGCCTAATGGTGTTTTTTTCACTCCCTCACATTCTATGAGCATCAGTTTATGTTGACCAATCCACATCTTGATTAGATTCAAACTATTTATTGATTAACCTGTCACTTGTTTGTGCTGTGATCTGTGTCTGCATGTGTGTGTGTGTGTGTGTGTGTGTGTGTGTGTGTGTGTGTGTGTGTATGAGCACTCCCCTTTGTGTTTCTACATTTCAAAGATGATCTTTCCGTATTTTATCATCATATTTTCTTTGTTGCTTGAAGGTGAAACTTTATATATTTTATGTCCTTCGACGTTTCGTTAACCTTTTAATTGCTGTTATGTTTTCAACCCAGTGTCCCACTTTAAGCCAATAAAATTACTTCTCCTAAATACCACTAGTTGCCAAAGTAGGTCCAGGGACCCCCGGGGTCTGAAAGGGTTTAGGGGGGGTTCAACAAAATGTGGATCAGTTTAATTTCAGTTAAAGTTAACACTAGCTGATAATAATAAGTAATCTGATGACTTTTTCACAAAGCGCCTCTGTTTTCCACTTCCACAGGGGAGAGAGACAACACATCACAGTGAATCTGCTGAACTCTGGGCCCATGTTGGCCTGGATGCAGTTGATTTGTGCTAAAGACAACCTTCCCCTTCCACAAACTACAGCAAGATGAAGTCTGCTTTGTGAGGAACGTTTGGGAATTGAACCCTTGTGTGCCACTGATGCCGCATCCACCTCAAAGTTTACCCAACAAGCAGGCGGGCGGGGGCGCAGGGCCGGCTGGAGAGGCCATTCATGCCGCCTCCTCTGCGTGGCCCCGGGCTGCCCTCTGTGCTCGCCCCCCATTATGTGTCCCGGCGGCCGAGCGCACTGCCCCAATGAGCCCCTTTGGAAGGGGACGAAAAGGGGGCGAATTGCAGCTGTGACGTGGGCGTTGTTGTTCCATTCAGCGAGCTCGCCATGGCAACGGGGCAGAGGCCCTGCAAGCACGCATAGCTCCTCTGTGTGTGTGTGTGTCTGTGTGAGTGTGTGTGTGTGTGTGTGTGTGTGTGTCTGGACCGAGTCCTGAGGGCGGTGAGGCAGCTGGAACTTTCTGCTCACGGTCACAGAGCGAAGGTTCATGGAGAAAAATGAAAATAAAATGTTTGAGTGTTTCACTAAATCAACTTTAATATTTTTTTTGTGATGTAACGGCGATTCAAATTGGATCTCATCAACTTTTACGCGCCAATTTGCCACATAAAACCCTAATTCCAGATAAAATCACTTGTAATTATAATAATAATAATAATAATTCCCCATTTCCCGCCTCAGCTGAGTCTCTTCTGTGCCTTAAGTGTGTCGCCCCTCTTCTGCCTCCACTTTGTGCTCCCTCATGCTGCAGGACCGCTCGTATTGTGCTGGAGTGATTGGGGTTTCTGTACAATCTCCCGTGACCAATGAGCGGGGTGCTGTCAGGGGTAACCACATCTGTCAACCGTTCTTGGCCAATAAAGAGCGGAGCGAGGCGGACCACAGGTGCGCGCCTCTGCGTCCCCTTGGCACAGCGCCCGGGAGATGCTGGAGAGAGACGCCTCGCTGCCCCGTGGCGCAAAAGAGTTCGTGTCAAAGGCAGCCTGCTTTTAACTCCACTACCACTCTGGCTGCGAGAGTTATGGCGACCGCAACGTCCAACCACTACAGCGTCCTCACCACCCCCAGCAGCGCGCCGCCGCCGCACTCGGAGTCCGGGAGCATGCAGCAGGCGGCAGCGTACAGGGACGCGCACACCCTGCTCCAGAACGACTACGGCACGTTACCGGGCGGTGGACATCCGCTCAGCCACGCGCACCAGTGGATCACGGCGCTGTCTCACGGTGACAGCGGGGCTCCGTGGTCATCGAGTCCCCTCGGAGATCAGGACGTAAAGCCGGTGCTGCACGACACTGACCGAGAAGAGCTGCAGAACTCCAGCAGTCTGCAGCAGCAGCAGCAGCAGCAGCAGCAGCAGCAGCAACAGCGACACCCTCACCTAGCGCACCAGCAGGCGCATCACGACGCCAGAGCATGGAGGAGCAGCCCAGCCAGCACGCACATCCCGGGCATGGCGACGTCTGAGGGCCAGGGTCTCTACTCCCAGTCCGGCTTCGCGCTGATGCCGGGGGGAGAGCAAGGGGCGATGCATCACCACCCCCTGCGGGACGAGGACCACCACAGCCACAGCCCGCACCTCAGCGAGCACGGAGGCGGCCCCGGGGCCCACCAGCAGTCCCTCTCACACCACCACCAGCACGGAAGCCATCAGGACCAGTCGGACGAGGACACGCCGACCTCCGATGAGTTGGAGCAGTTCGCCAAGCAGTTCAAGCAGCGGCGCATCAAGCTGGGCTTCACCCAGGCGGATGTGGGTCTGGCTCTCGGGACGCTGTACGGAAACGTCTTTTCCCAAACCACCATTTGCAGGTTCGAGGCTCTTCAGCTCAGCTTCAAAAACATGTGTAAACTCAAGCCCCTGTTGAACAAGTGGCTGGAGGAGGCGGACTCCACCTCGGGGAGCCCCACCAGCCTGGATAAGATCGCAGCACAGGGACGGAAAAGGAAAAAGAGAACCTCCATCGAGGTGGGCGTCAAAGGGGCTCTGGAGAGCCATTTTCTCAAATGTCCAAAACCGGGAGCAGCGGAGATCACCTCCCTAGCGGACAGCCTGCAGCTGGAAAAGGAGGTGGTGCGGGTTTGGTTTTGCAACAGGCGGCAGAAAGAGAAGAGGATGACACCGGCGGGGGGACAGATACCGGGAGGAGGAGAGGACATGTACGGGGACACCCCTCCTCATCACGGGGGGCAAACTCCGGTGCAGTGACCCCCAGTTCCGTTCTGTTATTGTGACAAACACGGACCCCTTAAGGAGGCGCAGTGCCCCTTTATTTGTTTGATTCTCTGTGCTGGACCGATCGGAACCGGACCACAGTTGGACTAATGTTGGACCCCCCCGGACACACACAGCGGAATATACATGTGGCACTCAAGCACTAAAAATACGCATAGCAGCGCGCAGCAGCACCGGGAGCTTTGAGCTTTGATGCCGCGGAGCAGAACGGGACGCGGCCGCTGTGAGCTGAACGGAAACGGCTCCAAACGCTTTGATACCACCAGCGTGTCATGATCCAATGTGTCATCAAAGACAGACAGACACACAGACAGACAGGCCGACAGACAGACCGAGCGAGCGAGCGCGGTGTGGACACGCGTGGTGTCCTGAGGGTGGGGGTGAGGGTGGGGGTGGGTGGGGGCGCTGGTGTGTGAGTCGCAGTCAGTGTGGGTAAATAAACGCCATCTTTCCATCATAACAAAAGCAACAGGGGCTCCGGATCCTCGCAGCCTGTGGAGGCAGAACACCTGCTGTAACGATCACAACCAAACACACCAGCCAGCAGCGTTATTATTATGATTATTACTGATATTATTATGATTATCTGATCAGTTCATAGCTTTAATTTCCAATTGATTCCTTGCCTCTAGATGGAATTGATGACGATCCATTAATTCCATCCAGCATTCCACTGTGCAATTTAATTGTTCCTTGTTTGAATATAGAATATATGTAATATATCGAAGATCACATTCCCACAGAATAATAATAATAATGATAATAATAATAGTAATAATAATGATAATAGTAATAATAATAAGAGTAATAATGATAATAATAATATCATTTCTTACTGACTGCTTTCCTTCATGTGCAGCCTGTTTACAGTGTGTGTTTGCCGTTTATTATTATTATTACTATTACTATTAGTATTATAATTATTTCTGTACTTGTTTTCCAAAATGCTGTGACAAAAGACCGAGACTTGTCCTGCTGGATGACTCGAGCAGTCCAGCCCATGTTTGCCTTCTTCCTCTCCTCAGAAGATCCTGCTACCAGCTACACTGTATGACTCACACACTCACACACAAACACACACACACACACACACACACACACACTCAGACTCTGTGGGATGTGATTCCATTCGTTTGTATGGCTTCGTTGGTTTATTGTTGGTTTCTCCTGTCAGTCTGTGCCAAAGCACAAACACACACACACGTGCGTTCTTGTGCCACTTTAAATCCTGTGATAATAACCTGATCTTATTGTGAAAGGTTATGGGGGGGGAGGGGAGGGAGGGGAGGGAGTTGAAGATTGTGTTCTTTGACTACAATTTAAAAGAAAATACAGGAATTCAAACCCTCAAATCCAGCTGAAGGAGAGAGATTAAGACGCGTTTGAATGATTAATTGTTTTTATTGTTATTATAAATTAGAGTCAAATGTGAATTTCTGACACTTCGTGAATGTAAAAGGCCTGCAGTCATCAGGCCTGCAGACAAATGACACCCAAGCTTTCATCACAACTGCAGATTAAGAGCCAACATATCTGCTGATACCTCCCACCAGGCCGCTTTGTCTTATGAAAGGTTCCATTTGGATAATTATTGACTAAAAAACTTGAATTTATATATTATCCGGACAAAGAAAAACCTTCAGCTGAATTTGAGTTTTTATGGGTGGAGAGAGAAAAAAAAAGAAAACCAAAACAAAACAGCATCGACCTGAAATCTGTGACTCCGATCAAATGAGGGGAAAAAGAATGAACGATTGCACAATTTCTATATGCTTTTTTGTCATTAAATCGTATTTGTTTTCTATGACACCTTTGTAGTCTTTGCACGTTTGTTAAGGTTGATAAATGTGGAGAATGAAGCTGCGAGCGGCGCGCAGCTTCGCATCGTAATTCTGGATTTGATCAATTCGTCTCGGCTGCTCAAATTGTCCTTCAGCTGTTCCGGATAAGTGTTTACTGCCACTGATGTGCACTGATATTGTTTTGTGCAGAGACGCGTAACGACGCACAGACAAGGGCCTCGAACTGAAACACTCAGCTGCTGCGTTCACCTACAGGCCCAAACATCCATTTACAGCAATTATTAACACTTATCACCAAGAAAAAGGATCCAAATAACGCGATGTGCTTTTTTTTACTGCCACGCAAATGTTAATTTATAAAGCCAAACTGATCTATTGTTGCTTATTTTTCACTAAAATGATTGAATAAATGTACAGTAAATTAGTTTGTTGCACATTAGAAGATGAAAGGCTGTGAATGGGATTTATCAGAGCTGCAGAGCGGCGGCACACACACGTCATAGAAATTAAATAGGAGAATATATTAGTTTATGTCTATATAACCGAGGGAGGAAATATTTTAATAATTTCACTTATGCAAAATATTTATAGACAAAACCGTAGAGATTAATAAGATGTCTGATATTAACAATATTGGTAAATTTGATAGTGAGAAGACGTCACACATCACTGCGACTTAAAGGATAAAAGAACAGATCGAGACCTGATTTGGATTTAAAGGAAATGTACATTTAGATTTATAAGACTTAATGATTGTGCTTAAATGTGTTTCTGCATTATTGATCATCGCCTCACTGCTTAACTTTGTTTTCACTTCAGGCTGATTTTTCCTCAATAGAAGACGGGAAAACCACAAATTGTCCACCAGTGCCCCCTGGCGGACGTGAGGTTAAATGCAGCCCTGCAATAGATAGATAGATAGATAGATAGATAGATAGATAGATAGATAGATAGATAGATAGATAGATAGATAGATAGATAGATAGATAGATAGATAGATAGATAGATAGATAGATAGATAGATAGATAGGGGTTACATTAGGCACAACATTCACATTTTGAAGTGAGAAAGCATTAATATTTGCTGATTTTATGTGTGTGTATGTGTGTGTGTCAGGTTTCAAACCCGGCCCTCTGGAGGACCCTCTCGCCTGGATTCTGTCCTATCAGCGGGCGACCATCTGCCCTCCTCCTGGCCCTCGTGCTCCTACAGGCATCCTCTGCATTATTCATATTTTTACACCCTTGACACACACAGGCAGAGAGAGAGAGAGAGAGAGAGAGAGAGAGAGAGAGAGAGAGAGAGAGAGAGAGAGAGAGAGAGAGAGAGAGAGAGAGAGAGAGAGAGAGAGAGAGAGAGAGAGAGAGAGAGAGAGAGAGAGAGAGAGAGAGAGAGAGAGAGAGAGAGAGAGAGAGAGAGAGAGAGAGAGAGAGAGAGGGAGAGAGAGAGAGAGAGAGAGAGAGAGAGAGAGAGAGAGACAGACACATTCCCTTTGCCATGCAAACAACGTACCCTCACACACACACACACACACAGAGGGAGAGTCATTGTCGATTCTGAAAAGGATCTCTGAGGGATTCTTCTGCACAATGGTGGCAGAAATGCGAGGAGCCAAAGTCATCAAATATGATTCACCTGCTCACTCTGACTGTTTGTCTCATTTCCTGTCGTGGCCTTTCGTCACCCGGGCGCCGCACGCTTTGTCTCAGCCGAGGCGCTCCGGCACTATTTGCCTTTTCTCTTTCTGGTCGCCTCTGCCCTCCTTTTTCTCTCTGTTCCTCCAGAGCGCCGGCACAAAGGAAAGGGCAGGGAGCTAATCCTTCAGCATTGTTGGGGGGGCTTAGTATTGTCATATGGTAGCAAGCACACAGGGAGGAGGATTATGACACAGATATACGGCGGAGGAGACGAGACGAGACTCACCTCCAAGGGCTCGACGCAGCAGCTACAGTCGGAGAAATCACAAGATTCAGCCGGGAGTCATCTTCCCTTCCAGTCAGACGAGTCAGAGGTGGAGTCACTTCTGGGTCTGAGTCTCCTCTCAGGGTGTGAAGCTCTGGACCCAAACAGATTCTATTGTGATTATTTAGAGAACAATGCTTTGAGGAGGAGAATGGTTGCATCTTTACATTTCTAACATATATAATAACCAAACAGCCAAGAGTAAAATACCACGGCTATAATTTAATGAAAGGTAATGAGTAATCCCTTACAGCCTGTTATATCTCTAGGAATGATACATTCAGAGGAGTATTTATGTTACACAGCGTTCTCTTTTAGGTCATGTACACATTTAATTCACTTATTTACATTTACATGAGATTCCACACGTATTTCAGAACACGACACTGAGACGATGCGATATGGCTTCTAAGCTCTACAAGCAGAAATCTCAATTTAGGGGAGAGTGACAGGCGGGGGGGGGGGGGCGGGGCTGAGCCCTGACCTCCGACCTTTAGCCGTTGACGGACAGACGCTGATCTGAAATGACTTTTGCAACTTTCAACACCTGAGAGTGACCTTTAACCTCGGAGCAATGGTCCTTTATGGTTTCCACACAAATGAGCTTTGAACTTTCATCGTTATGATCACATTTCACCAAATCACGTCTGAACACATGGGGGTGCATGCAGCTATGAGCGGCGAGGGAACGTGACTTGTTGCGTGTTACACAGAGGTCAGCAGAGGTCAGGTGGACTCTGCAGTGTCGCACTGACGGCCATCAAACAAAACACGCGTAACACACACGTGAGCCTAAGATCACCGTGTTACATTAGAACCAATAAATCGACAGAAGAGCGAACAAAAGCCACAAATCAGTGAAATCAATACCACAACAGAACTGAAGCTAAATGCTGGCACTGGTTAACGTAAACATCTTTAGGAGTCATAAGGCTGCATCTGCCTGATGGCTTTGATGAGAGAAGAAGGCAAGAACATGCTGCGGGCAAAACACACACACACACACACACACACACACACACACACACACACACACACACACACACACACACACACACACACACACACACACACACAGGCCTTGATGTCCCCCTGCCAGCTGTCTCCTTCCTATAGGCTGCAGTTTGTGTTTAGATGAACAGAATCAGGATCTTAATGATGACTTCATGTTCTAACATCTTTGTAGTAGAGACGTTTAAAAACACTTAACGACAATAACGTCACATTGTTACTTATCTCACAACAACTTCTCCAGAGTAAAGGTTGTGTGTGAGTGTGTGTGTGTGTGTTAGGGAGGAAATGCAGTACTGCTGTTGTTTGTCATCATTTCTCACACACACGCACGCGCTGACGGTGACTCATCCCTATGCGCAATACGGGACAAAGAGTGTAGAAGTGTGTACAGTACAAGAGGCCTTCTCTCACTCACTCACTCACACACACACACACACACACACACACACACACACACACACACACACACACACACACACACACACACACACACACACACACACACACACACACACACACACACACACACACACACACACACACACACACACACACACACACACACACACAGACACACACACACACACACACACACACACACAGAGCGGTACGTGCATTTGCTGAACGACAAACACACTTTACCGTGACTCGACTCTTAAATTGGAGGAGAGCGTGAAAAAAAGGCGAAATCAAAAAAGGGGCAACGTGTTTCGTTCTGGGCTCCGTCCGCTACATCTCTGCGTCACGACAACGTTTATAAACAAACGTCAGGTTAGATCACAGCTACGTGGAGAGTAAAGGGCTTTGATCGGCACGTACCAGCCATGCACTTCTATATCTATACTCCATATATCTATCTCTATAGTCTAGATGATTGTTTCCCCTCGCTCCCAATGGCAAATAAACTCTTCAACCTAAAGCTACGATCCGGGAAGACGACGGGATTACGTTTGGTTTTTTTTGTCGTAATTGAATCGTTTCTTTACCGGTTGTGGATTCTGTGAGTAAGTGGGTGTGTGTGTGTGAGTTATCAAAGTGCGAGTCGTGGCAGATCACGCTCGGCTACACGTGACCTGATGCCCCCACAGCAGCAGGTGGTTGTTAAGGAAACGGCGACTACGACTACGTTACACAGGCATCTATCCCATCTATGCTTCACTTAGAATCAAATATTGTATCCATTCAAATCTGGAGGTTGTGTATTTTACACCGACACTCAAAAGTGTAATCCTGTACAATTCATCAATACAAGGTGAGTCAAAAGAGACACACACACACACACGCAAACACACAATGGTGCAAACTGCTACGAGGGACACGTGGGGGTCACGCATGAGCCGTTGTCCTTGGTTACGACGACACAACGACAGGTAGAAACTGTGACATGGAGGAGTTCCTCAGCGTCTGCGTCATTTACTCCTGGTTGGTTGGTTTTCTGTTTTTCCCGCTTTTTCTGACTTGGAAGGGAATTTTGGATGAATCTCCATTTCCTCCCTTCACTCCTCCGCCACAGGAAACCCTTCAGCGCCCTGAACCTCTCAGCTGACACCAGCAATTAGACACCAGAAGATGCTCCCCTCTCTGCTCTCAGAGGCAGGAGGGGGTGTGTGTGTGTGTGTAGTAGGTAGGTGGGGGTCCAGTCCCCGCTCGCGGTGTGTGTGTGTGCATACACGTGCAGCTACGCGGTGTTTACGGTGTGTGTGTGTGTGTGTGTGTAAGGGACTGTTCTGTCAACACTTGAGCTGTTCTACTTCAGACGACTCCGTGTCCATGTCAGAGTCACACAGCGAGCGGCCGGTTCGGTCGCTGTCGGGCGACTGTGGGTCCGCCGGCGTGCGAGCCTGTGCCGTGTAGAGTGTGTGTAGCGTGTGCAGCGTGCGCGCCAGTGTGTTGTCCTGGGAGACGTCTGTGCAGGAGTAGAGGCCCAGGTCGGGGAGCTTGGAGTCGCTGCCCTCCGCCGAGTCGCCGCTGAAGTAGAAATCCTCCACGTCCACAAACCACTCGGGCCAGAACCGGCGGCGGATGCGGTCGCAGTACAGGGCCAGGTTGATGAGCTCACCTGCAGGGGGCGGCAGAGAGAGCGGTGGAAAGGTCAGCAAGGTCAAACCACAACATTTCCTTAACTTCTTTCACTTCGGTTGACATTATTCTGCTACTTATACGCATTTTCTTTACTAATTCATATATAATTTCTGTATAAAATGTAAACAAAAAGAGAAGCTAAACTTGCTAACTTAAAACTGCTATTTTTGTCTGAACAGCAGTTTAAAAATCCAAGTATTTACATAGTTGAGTCATGTTTCGAACTAATCAATGAATCCTTTAAGCTCCGTTTGCATGACCTCACCTTTGATGAGCTGCTCCGGCCGTGTTCCTGGCAGCGTCCACATGGCCGGGGCCAGATGACTGAACACGGCCGCGTCCACCGTGGACATCTTAGAGCCCATGATGTATTTTTTATCACCTGAGTGAGTGAGTGAGTGTGAGTGTGAGTGTGAGTGAGAGAGAGAGAGAGAGAGAGAGAGAGAGAGAGAGACACAGAGACACAGAGACACAGAGACACACACACAGAGTCCGATCAGACAGTGTTTTCTCATTTTCACTCCCGTCTGTCACTTCTCTGTAACGACGCCAGCTGGGCCTTGAAATTCAACATGCATCCACATAAAAGCTCAATGTATATATAATGTTTGTGCTGCATCTGTTCACTGTGTATAATGAACATAGAGAGGTTTGTCCTACTGAAGTGTGCTTTCTATTTAAATATCGCTTACATTGCTATTATTAAGGATTTCTGAAAGCTGGTGCCAAAACATACTTTATACGTTGCTGCACTTAATAGTCCTTAAAGTTAAGTTATAACAGCAACAATTATATTTAAACATCATATCAAATGTGTTGACCTAAACAGCTGTAGTAGCAGGTGTTGTAGTACCTACTTTTGACCACCGGGGGTCAGCAATGCACCGTACTGACTTGTTAGCAGCCAGTTTGTTTCACAGTTCCAAAGCATCATGTCCTCAAAATGATAACATCTACTAAAGGATCATGTGGAGCCTTTCGTACCTAACAGGGTGGCCAGGGTGCGCATGTCCTTCTCCATCAGGGCGTAGACCTCCTCCTTGGAGAAACGTCCCATCCCGTGCCCAAACATCTCCCTCTTCACGATGCCGCCGTTCATGTGACTCAGGATCCACTTGAGGAGGTCGCTCAGCGGCCCGCTCACTGACAGCATCTTCTGCGTCTCCTCCAGGTTGTCCACCCACTGACAGTACGCTATCGTCCTGGGATACACACACAGACACAGAAGTGCATTTATAGACACACTTACTGTGCTGCAATGTTAGAACCAGACATTTGTGATAGATTTCATAGTGTAAACATCAAAACAAGCTTATATGACTTCCTCTGCTTCATCTGTGCTGCCAAGGGAACACAAAGTCTGTTTTCCCTCACCAGTAGAAATGCTCCTCCACCATTTTGGTGATGGCACGGGACACTGCCTTCTCCTGCGGCGTCAGGCTCTTGTTGAGGCTCACGCCCAGCCGCTCCTCCAGGAAATCTATAATGAACTCAGAGCCAAACACTTGCTCCTGGTTGTACTCGATCCACGGCATTTTCCCCTGGGGCGAGAGTTTGCCGTCAAAGTAATTCTGCGAGAGGAATAAGAGTAGAAGAGGATCAATTGAAGGGATTTGGAATTTTGGAATAGAAATCTGATACATCGTACTAGAGAACAAGGCGAGTTCTCTCTCTCTCCTCTCTCCTCACCTGGTAGGGCAGGTCCACCATGCGCAAGTAGGTCTCCATCTTAAGGCAGAAGGGGGACAGGGACGGCGCTGCAGTTTTGGGCCTGGAGAACTGGTGGAGTATGATGGCATCCTTAGAGTCCAGCTCTTCCTCCTTCCTGTGTGGAGCAGAAGAGACACAAAGCTGCATCACAACCAGAGGAAGAGAAAACAACACACATTTGACATAAACAGAGAATGTCAGTGTGTCTGAGGCCTCGTGGTGAGGTTCTATTATTAGAATGAGACTGTCAGATGATTTAATCAATCGGATGATCTGCGAGTAACAACACCCGGAGGGGAAACGCAATGTCACAATAATACAGCGGCTCCTCTGTGTGTGGAGTCACGGGGCGCTGCTGGGGAAAACAGCGATGAAGTCTCGTGAGAGTGAAGAGGAGCTGTCCACTCCTCACAGTGCTGAAACGGCGAAACGACGCGTCAGCTTCTTTGACAGCTGGGGTGACCGCTGAGTGCGCGAGGAGACAGGATACGGAAAAAGAAACGAAAGGAAAAGGCGTGAATGGAGAGATGGAAAATGAATCAGAGAGAGAGAGAGAGAGAGAGGAAAGAGAGAAAGAGAGAGAGAGAGAAAGAGACGCAGCATTCAACGCCAAAACAACAGCGTCAGTAAAAACATAAATCGCGTTGTCGTTTCTGTTTATTTCTATAAACAGACATGACATCATACATGTTTCACCTCCGTTGTCTCGACCTTGCTGTATCTATAGTGTGTGTGTGTGTGTGTGTGTGTGTGTGTGTGTGTGTGTGTGTGTGTGTGTGTGTGTGTGTGTGCGTGTGCGTGTGTGTGTGTGCGGCCTTCCTGTGTAGCAGCAGTGACGCTGGACTGCAGGAAACCTGAGACGCCTGATGGAGAACAACAGACTCGGTCAACCAGACCTCCATCCTGCCGAGGAGGAGGAGGAGCTCTATGAATGGATGAAACACGCTTTGATCTATAAAATAATCATTTAATTCTAAACTCGGTAGCCAGGGGTAACGAGCAGGGTTCGCTTCACGCGCATAAAGGGGTCTGACAGCAGCTGCATTGTGTAGAGGGATGTGTGTGTGTGTGTGTGAAGAGAGAGGAAGCAAAACATGGACCTGTAGGCCCACGCGTCCTTCACACACACACAACTGAATGTCACAGTGACATGAAGCCTCAATCCGTCCATGCAAAGCAGCTGAACAACGCAAACAGACAACATGATGACGATAATGAGCCATTAAATCTGTTCAACCCTTTGAATGAGCAAAGACACTAACCAGAGCTGTGTGTGTGAGAGGGAATAGGGGTGGGGGTAAATGGAAACCCGTCGTTACATCACAGCCCCCCCGCTCCCCTATTCTCCACCGGCTCCGCTCTCACCCCGCCCAACCTGACAGCATTGAAGTGAAATCAAAGCCCAATGAAAGTGAACCTGAGCTGGAAGAGCAGAGCAACAAAACAACCCCAAAATAAACACACAACACACAAAGCTGAGCCGGGTTCAGGTGGAGGTCTAAAGCCTGACCCCCCTGACGGCCTCTGTGTTGTCGGTACCTGATGACCAGCAGTTCGTGCAGCAGATAAGCGGCGGCAGCGAGCAGAGCTCCTCCGGTCAAATACAGCGTTTTCCGCCACCACGAGTCCGAGCCCAGAGCGGACATGATCCCGCCGTAGTCCTGCAGGGGGTAGGCGATGATGTACCCATAAAACGAGAGCTGCTCATCGGAGCCCGGCAGGCCGGAGGAGAAGCTCTGGTTCCGGCCAAGATCAACCACACACGACCGCGTCCAGGCGAAGCCGACGCGCCAGTACATGCTCTCTGTCTCCGGCCTCTTTCCGCCTCACTTTGGCAGCTCGGGGCTTCATCAGTGGAGGCTTCATGGGTGCACGGGGCTGCAGGCGCCGGGCGCGGAAAGAGAGAGGCCGGCGGCCCGCGGCATCCTGCCCGGAGCTTGTCCCCGCAGCGGGGTCGACATCCTCCGCAGCCCGCTCGGAGCCTGATAGTCCTACTGCTGGCCTCCTGTCTCCGTCAAGGTAGACGACGAAACAAATATGCATTCCGGTTGGACCTTTCAAAATAAAAGCACATTCGAGCACATGAGGGACATTTTGTAAAAAGCAGTTTATCACAAATTACATCACAAGTTTCATACTATTAATATCCTCACCACTAATAATAATGCTAATAGTAATAAGGTACCATTGTAGCTTAGTGTAACTTCTATGTAACTATTCATATGGAGATAATCGTCGTTACATATAATCAAACATGATATATTGAAAATGATTCCATCGCTTTTCTACTTGATTACAGATCAATCTGTGTGTACACTCGACACATTACAGCTGTAAAACCTAATATTGGGTAATATTTTATTTTGAAGTCAAACTGCTCCAGCTTCCAGTATTGATCCCTGCTGCTATTTCTGTCTGGCTTTACGCAGCCACAGTGACGTCAAACAGACCGGCGCTTCTTTCTTTTTTTCTTCTATCAATTCCAAGCGGTCACATAACACTTTACTTTGACTGTAAAACACCGGTTACACTTAATTTCCTCCAAGCTTCCTGTAAATTCAACCTCTCCTTTATGAGAGCTACACAGGCTTGTTCGTTGTTTCTGCCACTAGGGGTCCTACTACGCCTGCTGTATTGGACTTACATTGGCGTTTGGTTTTGCTCTCCAGTTTGACTTTGGCTTCTTCATCATCTCGGATTCCCCAAAGCTCTCCAGCGTTCATCACTGCAGAGCTGCTGAAGGCGACATCACCACTTTGTTTTGCACACAATAGATTTTATTACCACAAAAGACTTTCCAAAAATGATATTCAAGTAATCAAAATGATTTTAGGAATTGTTTTTACAAGAACAAACGAGGATCATTCGATGGCTACGCCCCCTTTGTGGGAGGAGCCTGCTGAGGGAGACCCAGGCTGCATCTACATCTGTGATTCACCTCTGACCTTCTCACTGGATGTGGCAGTTACACGAGGGTCTTTACCGAGCCGATTACACACACACAGATGGAGGTCTGAGGAAACAGTGTGAAGATGCGTCCAGCTGATGACATCATCGCTCTCTAACAGACACCTTACAGCTCCGGGAGGGGACAGTGTGCTCCTAAGAGGGGGGTTCTCAATAACCAGCAGCTTTTCATTTCTAAGGCTTTCAAGCACCTTGATCGGAGAGTACACACACACACACACACACACACACAAATATGGAGACATCTACAGGTATACGCACAGAAACATTGCCACAGTTTCATGATTAAACAGATGTTGGGAGGAAGATAAAAGCATAAGAACGTACTAAAGCCTGGCTGACTAACCTGCTTTGCCTTTAAGACAGTGCTGCAAAAAAGCTTTGGACTAATTACAAATAAAAAAACTCAACAGAAAAAAGCTGTACACTTTACATGATTCTACTGAACAGCAGAATAAATGAAATGTAATAAAATGAAGAAGAAGCTTTGCAGCGGGCAAACAGGAACCAAACTGGGCCATGATCAAGACTGACGAGGAGGAGAGAGAGAGTCAAAACAAAGAAGGAAAAAAAAAATTAATATAACTATCGCTCTATTTACAAGTCAGGAGAGGAGAGGGCGGAAAGGCGGCTGTCGGGATTGTTAACAGTAAAATATTGTGTTCAAAGAGCTTACACACACACACACACACACACACACACACACACACACACACACACACACACACACACACACACACACACACACACACACACACACACACACACACACACACACACACACACACACACACACACACACACACACACACACACACACACACACACACACACACACAGAGAGAGAGAGAGAGAGAGCTCGGGATCAAGTTTTCTCAAATCCCAGGGAGCTCCGTATCGCACCACTTGCTCCCCGGGGCTGTTTCAAGGATGCCAGGATCGTCACAGGGACGCCGAGCCAAGTGTTCCTGCACCGGAGCGCTCGCACAGTCGCTCTTCCTCCCCACCCTCATATCCCTCAGTTTTTAGTTCATTTCAAGTCTGGAACGGAGTTGAATAACCTTGATAGACACAAGTGCTTGGCATCTGTGGCCACGCCCCCAAAGTGATGGGAGGAGGGGAGGAGGGGAGGGGTGGAGGTGTGGCCTTCTTTGGGGAGGTGGGGTGGGGGGGGGATGTTATCGCTAGGACTGACTGTAGGAGTTGCTTTGGTTCCCATTGGAGCTCTGGTCACTCTCACTAGAAGAAGCACAAACCAAAGGAGACATGGGTGTTAGGAAGGAGACTGCAGCGTCTGAGCCTGACTGATTCGTCCAGCCAATCACAGTTTCCTGAGTGTGGAAAGTGGGTTGTACCTGTTGGGAGGCGGCTTGGGTTTGGGCATCTTGTTCAGCACAGCAGCGATCTCCTTCCTGTCATCGAAGTTCTTCCACTGGTCGTAAAGCTTCAGGATGACGCGGATGATCTCTAGGATCTGTGACAGGAAACACAAAAGCATTTTAGCTCATTTTAACGGACGATTCGGGCCACATCTGTCTCTTATCAACTCAAATGAAACCAATTACTTACTTTATCCATATCCACAGAGAGCTCAGCAAACCACTGCCTGGCATCCTTCTGCTGCACCACGCAGGCAACATGCAGACAGGCTGACAGAGAGAGAGAGGAAATGATCAGATTAGGTCTCATCCGGCTGGTTAGCACTGTAAGTGCGTTACGTAGCAGCAGGTCTCACCCAGGGCGATCATGAAGGGCGGGTAGAGCAGACACAGATCTGTCCTGTACGTGTCGTTCACTATCCGCCTGGTACAAAAAGGCAGAAATACTGAATGTGTGGCGTCTCATTACACACTGACTGACTGACGGTGTAGAGCACAGACATCATGACGTACCAGGCCAGAGGCAGCAGCATGTCCTCCTGTCCCATGTCCTGCACATACTGCAGCAGAGGTCTGTAGGGGTGATACACGATCAGGCAGCAGTCCTGAAACACAACGTGAGACAGGAGTGAGAGGATGAAGCCAGGAGCCCATCGGGGCCGACCACGGTTTGAGTTCTGTCCACTCACCATCAGCTCCAGAAGGTAGAACTCACACTCCAATATCTGTAATAACACACACAAATCATATTTACACATTAAACAACTTGCAGCGCCACACAGCTGATAGAGTAAACTGAAACTCCATTATCTGCTCTGTTTGCATTCATCTGACTGAAATCTGAGGTCACTTCAAACGCACTTACAGGCACTTAAGAGGAAAATAAAAAGAGACAACATCTTAGATGGTCGTAAACAACAACTGATTGATCCTAAAAAGGAGCAAGACTACGAACTGTGGATTCTTTAAAATGGAGGCAAGCAAGTGAAAGATCAGAGACAAACTGGGACATTTGAGTCAAACTAAAGCTTTTTTAGTGTGAAAACCTGAAGGGGACTTTGTGTGACTTTGGGGGTGCAGTCTGTTATTGTGGGGTCCCCTTGCCAGCGTGGCTCTGTGTCGCTATGCCAACAGCTGGGACATGATGAATGATGTTTGTGACTCTCGGCCGCCTGTCATCTTACCCTCCACCGTGTGAACCGCTCCCTCTGTTTATCGCCCCACGGTGACGCGCTATAAATAATAGTTTACACCGTTTCCCGGACAGGCGGCATGTAAGGACGGCCGCAGTGACGTACCCCCGGGCGACTCTGCGGGGGACTGGAGGAGGCGCACGTGGTCTGGCGGCTCGCCCGCAGCCCCCGCCCGCCTACCATAGCAACGGGGTTTCTGGCGGCGGCATGTGAACATTAGCTGTGGAATCTGGCGCATTGGTCGGCACTGACATGGCAACACTGCGGCACACACGGCAGAGGGTTCATGCAGCGCTGTAATGTAGCAGCTTAGTGCATAAATAACTTTGTAAAGGAAACAGGAAAACAATAAGGATGATTAATAACTCCGTCAATCTACAGATGTGTGCGTATTAGAAAGATTTCACTGCTGAATTATACAACTCCGAGCCGAGTTCCTCTCTGGTATCAGGTGTCTAACCCACCCCTGACCTCCGACCTCCTACACAAACTCCCTTGTTAGGCTCTTGTTGTCGTCATCGTGTGATCGGATCAAGCTTTCATTGCACTTCAGCGGCTGGAAGTTGAAGGTGGATTCACAAATGCTGTTCTTACTCACAGAGGTACAGGAAGTTACTTACATGGTTCATTCTGTAAGGGAATTCCTTTGGGAACGCGTAGGAGAACCTCGTTTTCACTGTGAGAGGGGACAGAGAAGGAAAACTGATCAGCTGTTTGGTCAAACACAAAGAGAGCTGAGTGAGTGTGGACACGTACACACAGACGTGGCCGCAGAGATCAGCCGGGTGTTGGAGACGACGCCAAACTCCTACAAAGACAAAGGGTTAGAGGTCAGATTCAGGCTGAAGCTTCTGGGTTAAAGTCCCAAAGCTTTGTGAGCACAAGCGTTTCCATACCTCGACTTTTGAAGCCAGGAACACACAGGTGGGAGCCATGAGCACCGGGTCGATACTCTTCAGTGAATACCTGCAAACACATCGGCTCCTTTAAGTGAGCTAATCCAGACGACACCAGAGATCCTGAAACTCTGACACATCCCAGCTCCGCCTCGGCCTTACCTGGCATAGAAACGTTTGAAGTAAACGGTTGCCGTGGCGATGACCTGCTGCCTGAGCTTTAGGTGTTCCCCTAAAGCCTGAATGACTGAGACACACACACACACACACACACACACACACATCAACCATGAGTCATTTATCTTTAACATTATCAGTATAATAAAATGTTTCCATACTCGTACACATAGCGCTGTAATATAACTACATAATATGACGTAATAAATAACAACGAGAGTTTAAATCTGAACCATTAGCAAAGAAGATCTGCAGCTTCCAGTATTCTTCTTCTGTGAGGAACTTGAGGTCCTTCTGTCGCTCCTTCATCAGGTCCTGTTTGTCCAGGACCCACTGCAGACTTTGATACAGAAGATAAACAACGTCACCGAAGTTTAAACCTTAATTTACGACGATTCTGTAAACTGTTTATAAAAAACTAGCGGACAGAGATTGGAGATCGATATCAGGAATTAGAACAATCGCTTTCCCACACAGGACAATATAACGTGAAGATTTATAATCTACTTTAACAGTTCCATATTGTTTATTGCTTTTCTTATCATGCTTTTATTCATTTAAATCTTCCACCGTAGCTCGATACACTATTAGCATCACTTGTGCTAACGCACAGCCGCGGCTAGGCCTCACAACAAAGACGAAACTTTACTAAATAAAGACGGAATTATACAAACTGTCATGAAAACTTACTAGTGTGAACTTTGCCAGAAGTTTCCCGCCATGTCGGAGCAGCTGAGGTAGAGATTTAAACTTTAAAATGATATTTCTTTACAGTTAAACAGTGGAACAGAATGTGGAACAGAATGCTAAGCGATCACGAGTGTAACACGGAAACTACCCCGGCGAAGAACAGCGAGCTGGAAGAATCGTTCCGCTAGTTAATAACGGGGGTATGTTGTTTACGTCATCATAGATCTATCGATCGATCGATCGATCGATAGATAGATAGACGTGTGTGCTTTAATACTTTGACCCCATTATGAAAAAGTGAAACACATGAACATGACCTCACGCCTCATCACTCCCAATGACAACACACTGTCCACTCACATAGGCACGCATATGCACACGCACACACAGGTGCACACACACAGCTGCAGCCAGCATTGTTTCTATATGATGACGTTGAAGATGTCCTGATTTTGTTTAGTTTTTTTGTTTCAAAAACCCCATATTAAATGAATGAATGAGCAGAGGAATGCATGAACTTTCTGTTGTAATGACTTAATTTCTTGACATAACTGTGATAGATGTTTGTAAGAACCATCACCCTGGGTTGGGAAGGTTCAACATTCCTCTCCAGTGGTGGGGAGGGGCTGGCTAAAGCGAGCCTTGGTTTGCCTATATAAAGGTCCCAGACACACACTTGAGGATGTGAGTGATCAAGTCTCAGCCGTCAAGTTAAGTTGCAGAAGTAAGAGGAAGGTCAACATGAGCCGCAGCCCAGAGAGGATGTCTTCATACCGCCGTCATTTCGAGGGCACCATGGCCGCACCCCTCGCTTACCAGGTCCGGGTGTCCAGTCCCTCTCCCACCCGCATGGACATTCGCCAGCGCTCAGTCAGCTACAACAGAAGTGGCGGGTCCCTGGGGCGCAAGACCCTCTCCAATAAGGCTCGCATGGCCAGGTGGGTAATGTACCACTCTATGGGCGCAAAATAAAAATGGAAATATATGCATATATATGAATAGAATCTTAGCCGTTAATTGACGACTTTCTGGTGCTGCCACCAGCAGTTCGAGCATGGGGGCGTTGTGCTTCAATATGTCCATGGGGCTCGGGCCCAAACTGGACCTGGATGCAGCCGCAGCAGAGAACCAGGCCTTCATGGTAACTCGGACCAATGAGAGGCAGGAGATGGTGGTCCTCAATGACCGCCTGGCTGCGTACATCGAAAAGGTAAGAGTTGTTTTGACATTTGAACTCTGAACTCTTTGTGTCTTCAGATCATAACATTATCATTCAATTCAATTACTGTATATACGTATAGTCTATTCTTCCTCCATAGGTGCGCACACTTGAGTCCAAGAATAAGCTGCTGGAGGCCGAGATCGAGGCCCTGCAGGGTCGCTTTGTGACCTCCGGGCTCAGGCAGCTGTATGAGTCCCAGCTGAAGGAGCTCAACAGGGTTGCTGATCAAATGAAGGTCCAGAGGGTGAGAGAAGCTGCAGCTCATGACCACAACACTTTAAGATGATAGCTGATGGTTTCTGTCAGGTGTGCTGTGCTCCATTTCCCAATCTAACCCCTGCGTGCTGGCTGTGGTCTCTTTAGGATATAGCTTTGGGTTCCAAGGATGCCATGGCGGCCCAACTGGACATGCTGAAGGGCAAATATGACGACGCTGTGGATGCCAGGAAGAAGACAGAGCTCAGCATTGAGAAATTCCGTCCGGTGAGAAAGCAGATTATTGTAGCGAGGAAGTAAAACAAATGAGCTTTACTTTTGTCTAAACATCCAATCGTATGTGTTTGTCTATCCAAGGATGTGGACAAAGCAACTTCGGCACGCATTGCGCTGGAGAAGCAGTTGGAGAATCTGCAGGTGGAGCTGGCCTTCCTGCAGCGAGTTCACAAGGAGGTAACACACACACCTCTGTCCACCCAACCATTAATCTGTAGTGTTAGAGAGTAAGTGGCTGATGGCCTGCATGCCTTTCATTATGCTGTGACATGCTAAACCTAACTGACATGTAGATGGATGGAGTAGGTAAACAGGGCAATTGTCATCTTAGTGCAAAGGATGCATAACATAATGTGTGTATGACCACAGCAGAGAATGTATGTCAGTTTAAGAGCTTGTAGTTGTTCTTGTAATTGTGCTCTTTAAAGTGCTGCATTAGTCACTGTGTTCCCTGATTGTGGTTGAAAGGAAATAGAGGAGCTGGTGCAGCAGGTTTACTCTGCAGCTGCCCGGGTGGACATGACGTTTGGACTCCCGGACCTGTCTTCAGCTCTCCAACAGATCCAGTCCCAGTATGACAGCATCGCCGCCAAAAACCTACAGGTACAAAGTTCCTCCTCCTGCTCCTCCTGTGATGTCACCCAGCAAATACCACACACACCAGAACATTGCTTTAGCAGTTACATATAGGAATAATAATCATATTTTTTGGTGATTCTGCAGGAAATGGATTCGTGGTATAAGACAAAGTTCCAGGACCTGAGCAGCGCCTCCACCAAACACGTCGACACGGTGCGAAGTGTGAGAGATGAAATCGCAGGTTACAAGAAAAACGTGAGTTTGGATTCTCTCTCTTATTCTGTCCCCTGGAGTGTTGACACTAGCATAAGCAATATATCTGTCTGTGTGTGTGTGTGTGTGTGTGTGTGTGTGTGGTTGTGTGTGTGTGCAGCTACTCAACAAGGGACGTGAACTAGATGCACTGAAGACAAAGAATGAGTTTTTGGAGGCTCAGATTCGTGACGCGGCACAGAAATACAAGAAAGAAGAAGATGGCCTACAGGCAAGTGAAGGCCTAATTAGAAATGGGATTAGAAGTTTAATCATGATTATGAATATGCACTCTGGGTATTTGAAGCATATTGTTAATGAATAGGATATATGGTTGTAAGGCATCTTCTGATTATTGCTCTATGACCCAATCAACGTTTCTTCCACAATGCTGTTGTATTGTGCCAATGCAGGCTCGCATAGAGGCCATTAACCTGGACCTGAAGGTAACCAAAGACAAGATTGCACTGCTGCTGCGAGAATACCAGGAGCTGCTGAATGTAAAGATGGCTCTGGAGATTGAGATCACTACCTACAGGTAAACTAACCCCTGTCCTCTTGGTTTGGACTGGAATCCTCAGGTTTGGTTTTATTCCGATGCTCATTCTACCTCCTCTACCTTATGTTCACTTCTCAGGAAGTTGATCGAGGGGGAGGACAGCCGTCTGGCCTGCATGGTGCAGAACTTGTCCCTGTTTAAAGGCTTGCAGCTCACTGCCGGCGTCACTTCACAATCAGCAGCCACTGTGGCTCCAGTGATGGCCGCTGATAAGGCCGCACCAGAGAGCCAGGCGGACACGGACGAACAGGCCACCGAGATGTCCGAGAGGAAGACCGTCCTCATAAGGTATAGAGGGTGATTTCAGTGCAGAGCGTCCTTGAGTCTGAATTCTTCTTAATCATGTTTCTCCATTTGTTGCCCCTTTATCCCAGAACAGTTAAGACAGACAAGGACGCCTACGAGAGCAACACAGAGGAGCGAACCATCCTCATCTCTGGGGCCGCCGATGAGAACGAAGAAGAATAGGACCCCGACTCTTCAATATATGCTGATACTGATACTAATACCTGAGGTCCCGTTTAGTTTAGAAAATGCAGATATGAGCTCATTAGACAGAAGTAAGAAAGAAATTCCAATAGTTTGCTAATTGAAAAGAAGTCCTGTATGTATCTGACACGTAGACCCTTCCTGCTCTTTAACCTCTCAGCTTCCTACTGCATCTCTACGAGCTTTTAATCCTCCTGTACGTCACTGAAAGTAACCAAATAAACAGCAAGCATCCTAGTTGTGGTTCTCATGGGTGTTTTGTGTTCATTAGACAGACAGAGATTGAGACTTCACTTGATTCAGATGTGACTCTGATTTCAACAGTTTAAAAAGCAAGAATTTACATGATTCACTTTAGGATACATAAACATTCCAGTTAGTTTAAGACAAAATACAGTTAAAATCTTTCAAATGTAATCTTGTAAGATCTCATGATGTCATCTTTGTAGCTTAATTTCCTCTCTTGTGTATTTCCTCCATTTACAAAGACATACAAAGAGAGTTATACACAGAAATAGTAACAAAAATCCAGTACCATGTGCAATTAACAGTATAAAATCAGTTGGCAGCTCACCAGAAGACGGACATGTGCTGAAATCACAGCTTTCACCTTCAAACAAACCCAACATTAAACGACATGTGCAGTGCAATTGTGAGACGTGAGTCTAGTGCAAAGGTTTGGGTTCGTCTCCCACCCCGGCAGCCAGGCGGTGCACAGCCAGGCTGACTTCATGTGCGAGGTCGTCAGCGCTCTCCTGAAACCAAACATCACACATCAGATGTGTTGAAAGCAAAGGAAGGAAACTAAAAGCAAAAATAGATAGAATGGAAGATACATGGGGGCAAACTCTCACCTGAGTGTGTGCCTCTGCGTAAACCCGGACCACATCCTCGGTGCCGGAGGGTCTGACGAAGGAGCGGCCCAGTTTGTACTTCTTCACTATGCCGTCGATGGCTTCCTGCAGCCCCGCCGGGCTCACCACACGTCTCTCTGCGTCGGTTGTGTCGATCACCCTCCGGTCTGACACCTGCAGAACAGAGTCATGTACAACTATAACCACATATACATACATACAACTGCACTGATATGAGGAAGGATTGAGCTCCTCTTCTTCTGCACAAGACACTGAAACTCGAGCAGGGGTAAGGATCAGGATCGCCACACCCACTGGGGGTCGATTACAAGGACTTTTCAAAGACGATCGAGTTCTCTTCTGTTAAACGTGATGCACCCACAGACACATTGTTGTTAGATCAAGAAATGAATTCAAACTACAACTCCAATACCAATAATACCACCAACAGCTAGAATAATAACACATTTCCCTTTAGATCCATCTAGATAAATGTAAGCAGACCTTGACTTTCAGTTGTCTGTTGGGCAGATCGCTGTAGATTGCGTCCCACTGCTGCACGGTCAAACCCTTAATGGCGAGTATCGCTTCGATCAGCAGCATGTCAGAGATGGCGTCACCCACAGCCTGTAGAGACAAGAGAAGCAATACGGCCTCACACACCTCCCCTCACACACACACACACCCGCACAGCTGCAGGGTTTATAAGAAGGTTGAATGTGTGTCCACCTGGTTGATGACGTTCATGGTGTTTTGCAGCAGGAGAGCGGCTCTCTTCCTCTCGTCGTTGGCGTTGGCGTCCTGAGCGAGCTGCTGGATCGTCTCCTCAGCCGCCTCGCTGAACACAA
Source organism: Genypterus blacodes (assembly GCF_046128005.1). Taxonomy (NCBI): domain Eukaryota; kingdom Metazoa; phylum Chordata; class Actinopteri; order Ophidiiformes; family Ophidiidae; genus Genypterus; species Genypterus blacodes. The sequence continues at coordinate 1,126,047 of NW_027466908.1, read as the reverse complement.
CCTGGATGCAACACGCAATCACGTCACACACCGATACCACCAATATGAGTGTGCGCGCGTGTGTGTGTGTGTGTGTGTGTTTTACTCACAGTTCCGTGGCCGTTGGCCTCAAAGTACACACCTACATCAAACTCCTTTGCAGCATGGTGGAGGTGCTTCACTCCAGTTTTGGTACAAGTCACTGTTACCTAAATCACAGAAACATGTTTGAGCACAAAGTCCTACCAATAAGGACATGATAAGAATCTCCTTCAAAGCCGTTTTACAGCTGCGTGGCCTTTAACTTCACCTTCAAAGTGTTCTCCATATAGCGAGTGGAGCTTCCATTGGCATAAGCAGTTTGTACCACAGCTATCTGCAGGTCCAGGCCAGCCTACAAGTGAACAAGCAGACGTAAACATGGGAACCTGTGAGTGTTACTGCCCGTCTGTGTGTGTGTGAGTGCTAGTTTACCTGTGTGAGCAGCTCTTTGAGGAAGGTGCTGATGAGTGTAGCTATCTTGTCTCCGTCCAGCAGGTGAAACTTCCCTTCAGAGTCGGTGTAGTAGTAAACGATGCGGTCGGCGTCGCCGTCAAACGAGCAGCAGCGTTCCCCTGCTGCGACCTCAACACCTTTATGTGTGACAGAGACAGAGAGAGGAGATGAGAGGAGAGGAGAGGATAGGAGAGGAGCACAACCATCCTGCTCACACAGTATCTCCTTAAATAATGTTGTGTAATGATTCTATATCATAAATAACAGTTTACAAAGTTATGGCGGCTGAAGGTGGTCATGTGTTAAGCAGTTGCTGATCAACAGTCTCCACCTTGTGGTCGAGCTCTGCATCTTTGATTTCACAGACGGGTCCAAAGTCATTTTGACACCCGGCTTAATGTGTCAAATGTAAGTAATAAGCATGTGTGTGTGTGTGTGTGTGTGTGTGTGTGTGTGTGTAAACTTTAGACGGGTTACCAAGCTCAGTGTGCTCTTGTGAAATACATTGATGAACCTGTGTCATTATTGCTTGTACTGTGTCAGCAGAGATGAGATGAAATGATTAAAAGCGGCTGACGACTGAGCATTGACCGCACTATTTAACCACTTAAGTGCTGAATTCAAAGTCCAGTCAGACTGCGGTGTGGAGCCCAGATACTCAGTCGCACCTGTCGGTGGTTTCTGCTGCACTTTGACAAAGTCGGCTCCACACTGGTGATTGAGCTTCCCGCTGGTGCAGTCGTTGAAGAGGGAAACCTGCAGCTCCGCCTTCAGGTGGCGCTCTATTTCACGCAGCTTCGGGGCTCCGACGCCGTTAGCACCGTCCACACAGAGGTGCTTCTGGTCATCTGTGCGGTTAGACGCCTTACAGAGGCAAGAAGGGCAAACTCAGTGGATTGATGGGTGCACAATGGTGCAAAGAGTCAAGTAAACACAGTCTATGTCTCTTACGTTCTTGGTGAGCTGGATGAAGGCTCGACTCAGTTTGTTGTAGTATCCCTCCACCGTGGCCTCTCCGTATTTACCCTGAGTGTTCTGACAGCAGACCATGTAGTGGAGCTGCGGCGTGGTGACTAATCCATAATCTGATAGGAACAGAGAAGAGATTAATCAGAAAAGGAAAACAACAACAAACGAATACATTCACTCTCATATTAAGAAGTATTAGTTTGATTACCTTTGCTGTGGCCTCCATGTGCAGCCACACCATCCAGCACGGCCTGCGACAGGCTGGAACTGCTGCTCCTGGAGATACAGAGCAGAATGGAAGTGAAAGGATGTAAAGATCAACACTAGATTATCACTACTGTGCTACATGATGTCATACAAGTGAAGCTGAGCGTCAGGGACACACGCTTGATGATGTGACTTTATACTTTGTGTACCTGGTGTCTTTGCCCACAAACACGTTGGCCTGCTGGCTCATGTTGATGGCTTCCTTCTCTATAACGGCCTTCAGCGCTGCGAGCAGATCCTCCTGTTCTGCGTTGGCCAGCTGCGTGGCGTAGGCCTCCCACTCAGGCTTCAACATCTCCCCCATGGGGTCAATCAGCTTCACGCCATTGTCCTCCTACGCCAAAGCAAACAAGCGACAGAAGAATGAAGACAAGTTGAACAGTAGTCCTGCATGTTCTGATCTGCTGAGGACACACCCAGATTTCTCTCTCTGACCTCAGGGTTGTGTGAAGCCGTAACCATGACTCCTATCACAGCTTTGGTATTTCTGGAGCGAAGTGCTGCCAACAGACCCATCCGGTACATAACGTGGTCCAGCTGCGTGGCGTTGGTCCTGAAGCCGGCGGTGCCGTACTGCAGGACCAGGCCAGCAGGTTTAGGGTGCAGACTGGACTGCTGCAGCACCGCCTCAAACTCAGCCATAACTGAAACAGCAGACATCAAAACAACACATTTACCTTTAGATTTAAAGGGAAACTTATTTTTCAGATATATTTCATTCAATCTTAGTGAAGAAAATCCACAAACAAATCCAGTTAATCAATGCAGAGTAATGCAGACGTGACATGGACGAGGGCAAAGTTAATAACTAACTGCAGCTCTAATCTGTCGACCATTAAAGAGATAAGCTCCATAAACTGCAGCATATTCACGGAAGCTCTTAAATACTCTACAAAATCTATGAACTCTGTCAAAACACAACATCAATCGGTGAATCCCAGGCCGGATATCAAATACGTCACTGTGTCGTAACTAACGCGGCCATCGCGCCTGTAAAATAGTTATCTATTAAACTTACTGATTTGAATGTTTTGGAAGTAGCACAAACGCAGAGCAGCCGGGAAGACGCTTCCTGTTTCGAGTCCTGGCGACGTGGCTTCACTTCCGCGTAGGTCACCTGACCCAAATGGCTCCTTGTGATTGGTCCGCTTCCCTTCCCGATACAAACCACGGAGGGACGCGACAATCGCTCCAATTTACGGCCCTACGAAGGAATTGGCGTTTCTTAATCAGTTAATATTCCTCGTTAATGCATTTCACAATAATATGATAAATAAATAAATAAGTTAGATTTAAATAAATAATAGATGTAATAAAGTAAAATTGCTGCTTACTTTTTGGTGCATTTTGGAGATTATTTAAAAAAATATATGTCAGTTAAGCCTTTTTTTCTCCCTTACTTAGGCTCTAGTCTCGATTCATTTTACTGTTTCTCATACTCCGCTAATGTGGGTATAATATATCTATATATCATGATGATATATTTGATCTTATAGTTTAAAGCATTATGGATTATGTGCATATATGAGATCCACCTTCCCGTCGTGCCTTTGCGTGTTTTGCGTGACAGAACCGCTCCACTCAGCACCGCACAGGCTCCAGTCACGTTCCTATTTTAACCCTTTGGCGCACAGTGACGCGACTTTTCTGCACACTGACCCGCGTCCACTCCCCTTTAAGAGACGTGGGAAGGGACGTGTGCCACCCAACCCTGCTCGGCCACTCGCACTGGGGGGGAGGAGAGACTCGCTTGATGGACGAATAGATAGATGAAATAAACAAACGACAGGGGGAAGGACGATCGGCGCTTTTTCTCTTCCATATCTGCCTCCTCCGCAAGCATCTTTGGCGACGCCACCGGGGAGCGGCGAGCATCTTCCGTCGGCCCGAGGAGCAGCAGCGTGTGTGAGGCGAGAGACGATCAGAGAGGAACGCGGTGGATTCTTCTCCTCACAGAAACTCTTATTCTGAAAGCCTTTTCATGCGCTGGCCGCGGGGGGAAGGCGCTCCAACCCGGTACACCGTGTAAACGGGAGATTTCACCGATCTATGGAGGGTTGATTCGATCATTTTGTTCGATTACCGGAGCCACAGCTTTATATTATATAAAGGTTTTAATACATAATTGCTTGCGTGGTGAAGAAATCGTGTTCATTGCCTGCCTACTGTTACATAATCGGGAGGCTTTAGCTGTCCAAGGTGCTGAACGGAGCCGAGAACGGGACGAGCGGACGGGAATTCATTATCCTGCGTAAGTCTCCGCTCATGTCACCGTGTGTGTGTCTATGATCAACGTGACCGCTCGGCTTTGATGCGGATAAATATCATCGCTGCAGTCGCCTGAGCTGGTTTTCTGTGTTTCTCATCCCCCGCAGAAGGTCACAGGCCCGAACGACAAGGAAGCGCCGGAGCCGCAGCCTGAAACACCGCGACGCTTCTGGCTTACTCGCGTCATTTGGTGTGTTTTTTTCCGTGGGTGAATTAAATCCCTGAGGTGGTCCGGATCCACGGAGAGAGAGAAAATGTCGGGGCAGACGCTCACGGATCGCATCGCCGCGGCGCAGTACCAGCTGACGGGATCAGACATGGCCCGGGCTGTCTGCAAAGCCACCACGCATGAGGTGATGGCGCCCAAGAAGAAGCACCTGGATTGTAAGTGCAGCCTCTTCCTCTTTCCTACTGCATGGGCCTAGACACACACACACACACACACACACACACACACACACACACACACACACACACACACACACACACACACACACACGGGCTGGGAGTCTGCAATCACTGGTTCTTTCATGATATCATTCCACTTTAATTAAACCGGTGCATTATGCCACAATACATTGATGTAGTCATGGTGATGACCTCTCCAGTTACCCTCTGTGACATCTCCCAGCCTATAGATGATGGAAGGAGAGAGGGAGAGGGGTGGGTGGGTGTTTTATGGTGGGCTGTCAGGTCATCCCACAAACCAAGAGCCATTTCATTTTCTGCCCCTGGTGCCCCTTTATACACACTCATGTACACACACACACCCATAACATACACTCATACACTCTTGAAGCCATTGAGACTGAGCTCACGGTTTTATTGACACGTGGTGACAGGACAGTAAGGCCGCCTTATGATAAATCATGATTAATCACTGTCGCCATAGATACTGAGTCAGGCCCAAGCAAAGGGGCTGCCACTGCACTCAGGTGATGGGTGGTCTGACTGCAGATAGACGCCTTTTGATTGTCTGTGTGTGTGTGTGTGTGTGTGTGTGTGTGTGTGTGTGCGAGGTGCCTGTGTGTGTCCGCTGAGCAGTTCTGGTCCTGCGTCTTGGTCTAGGACCTTATATCTTGTGATCTGCTCCCCTGATGAATAATTTAATAATCAGCCAAAGACTGCCCTGCATTATTTACACAGCCAAAAGGTGACAATGCTGGAATCCACCAGAGATCGTTGCATTGTCTCTCTGCTTTGTTATGTGTGTGTGTGTGTGTTTTGTGCCCAGCTGTAACATAGGACTGTATAGAGACCTGTGTAAGTGTTAAGCAACTCATCAGCTGAATAGTTTAACAGCTATATGGCTTCTTTCTCCAACCGCAGGGGTGAGAGTGCCTCTGTAGCAGCTGAACTCTTCTTACCACACACACACACACTCTGCAGTTCAGTTAATTTCCAAGATTTCAACAAGCTTTGCAGCCATATGGGCATAGATGTGTAATGTTGCAGCAGGAGTAATGTCTTTAGGTTGAAGTGTAACCGAGTTCCATGTATGTAGGCCACTGGGTTTTGCTTCCACTCCTAGCTTTGCAGGACACACAGGTCCAGGTGGAAATTACAAACCAGAAAAAAAAACAACCACGAAAACATTCTGCTTGGAACTGAGGACAGAACTGGCATGGAACTGAACAAACTATATTCTAATCAATATGATATGTCCTGATATAGCCGAGGGTTAAACGGTGGTACAGATGAGAAACGACACAGAAGACATTTTTAATTGGAGGAGAGCATCACGACATTTGGCCACGTTTGAGCCTTTTTGATTTATTGGACACTAGACATAACCACCAAGACACACATCTCCACCCCAAGGGACTGGGTGTGTAATACCACAGTGTAATTGCCATGGCAACAGATTGAGAGTGTCAATCTGTTGTTTGTTCCTACTGGGTGATTGTAGACACAATTGACAACCTCTCTTCTCTTCTCTTCTCTTCTCTCCTCTCCTCTCCTCTCTTCTCTTCTCTTCTCTTCTCTTCTCTTCTCTTCTCTTCTCTTCTCTTCTCTTCTTGCGTTGACACACGCTTTGATCACAAATGAAGCTGTAGAGATGTGAGTGTGAGATGTTTAGTGACATGTTTGGACATCAGTGCAGGGAATCAAACTGAGACATCACAGGTGTGTTACGCCTCGATATTGGCAGTAACATGTGCTGCAGTGACATTGATGTATCTGTTCTCAGCCGCGCGCGCGCGTGTGTGTGTGTGTATTCTGTCTATTTTAATGTGGTCTATTTTGGCCAGTCTACTACTGGAGTCAGTGGAGTAGGTTGGTGTGTAACGTAAAAATTATAGTGTGCAGGCTTAGAGACAGATCTGAGTAAGACACAAACACAAACACACACAAACACACTCACACACACACGTCCTCATGTATCGCATGGACCTCACCGTTCATTCTTAACTCCACTGCCTGCTGTGGATTACTGTAAGTCTTTTCTTAGCTCAGCCAATCCTCATTAGGCACACACACACACACACACACACACACACACACACACACACACACACACACACACACACACACACTCAACCACCACCACTCTGTGTGTCAGTGTGTGTTTGTGTCAGGTAATGATGACAGAAAGCATGGATGGTGAAGTTGTAGACACGTATGTCAGTGAGATGGTCATGTTATGTAATCATATTACAGCAACAGTGTGTGTGTGTGTGTGTGTGTGTGTGTGTGTGTGTGTGTGTATGTATGTGTGTGTGTGTGTGTGTGTGTGTGTTGAAAAAGCTGCGGGGGGGGGGTCATCTTAAGTCAGGTCATGGAGGACAATCTGAGAGGCAGGATGTATAGAAATGAACAAAGATGATTAAAGGATCTTGATGTGGGCGTGAGACATGTTGGAGTGACAGAGGAAGAGAAAGGGCGGGGGCAGATGAAACAGGGTGTGATGACAGCACAGCTCTCATGCTATATCAAAGCACAAAACTCTCAGTTCTTCATTGATTCTCCACCTGCCTCCATGTTTTGGTCTCATTCCTTCATAGGAGCTCCTCAGGATAGAATTCAATGTCTCAGAATCACGAGTGACATCAGCAGCTCTCCTCCATGTTGATATTTCAGATGTTTCACGGGGAACACAGTGTTAGAACACAGCGTTAAAGTGCAGGTGATAAGACTGCTAAGTGTGTGTGTGGGTGTGTGTGTGTGTGTGTGTAGGGAGGATTGGTAGTCAGCAGCCTGTACCAGTGATTAGTAATAATCTGTTAACTTGTCCCCCCCAACAGCCTCCTAGCTCTCACCTCCTTTCCTTCTCTTCTTTCCTCACCTTTTGTTACACATTACACACATGTATCCTCCTCCCCCTGCGCCCCACCTTGCTCGCTCGCTCCCTTGCTCTTTCTTCATCCCCTCCTTCCATCGTCGCGTTGCTGTATTTTGGGGCCCGAGCTACAAGTCGCTTGAAGCGAGGCCAACCAACCGTCTGGTCAATATAACGGCCTTCCTCCCCTTCCATTAGCGGAAGTGCCTGCCAATATGCGCTGGCTCTCCCTCTCTCCCTCTCTCTCTCTCTTTGCGAGGCCACACTCAGCTTTGCCCTTGTCGTTCCATTGTTCAATGTCAAGACAGCTGAACCTATAGTGCGTCTGTGCGCTGTGCATGTTTAAAATAGCAAGATATGAAAGGATGTTGTGATTCTGATGGACAGGTTCTCCACTGCGCCCAGAACAGCTACATGCACGCTGCTTTTCTTATACATGTGTGACATTGGCTGCAGCCTCTGGTTTAGAAATCATCCATCTCTCTATCACACTTTAGATGGCAATCATCAACTTTAAAGGAGGAATAACTCTTTGGGACGTCTACTTGACCTTTGACTTTTTGTTCTGTTAAGATCTGCACAAGTGTGGACCTGAGAGTGATTTGTCCTGAGATAGAAGGAAGAAGCCAGAATGTTTCAATATCTGGAGAACTGTGAAACAGGAAATCAATCTCTGTTTTGCACTTTACACTTGTCTCCTTCTTATTACTGTCAAAGCAGGCGAACAGACCAGTGTACTGTTGACTGAATGTATTGAACCTGCTGCAAAAACAGGAGCTTGTGCTGAAGTGTTGGTCTGGACGTGAGCCTAAAAATTTATGGTTTTTCACTGTTGGAGGAGATTCTGTCTGAGTGTCTCACCCAGCATCCAGGGAGGGAAGATGACGAAGCATTATTTTGTTTCTGCACTGGCTGGGTGTGTGTGTGTGTGTGTGTGCAGGCATAGTGTATGTGTGTGGGTGTTTTGTGCTTGTGCGCATGTGTAGGCGTGACCCGTCCTTTCCAATCTGCATCATCTCTTCCCTCAGGCTTCATACTTTCATAGTTACTCACACATACAAATAAAACATCGTCATATAAAATGAATGGGATTTGAGGGAAGCTGAGTCCGAGGCTTTAACGTTTCTTCATGGGTGTCTGTTTCAGATCTGGTGTCAGCCACCAACACCACCAATGTGAACATCCCTCAGATGGCTGACACGCTGTTTGAGCGGGCCACCAATGCCAGCTGGGTGGTCGTCTTCAAGGCCCTCACCACCAGTCATCACATGTGTGTCCACGGCAATGAGGTTAGTGGAGGTGGGACGCGTGCAGATCAATGCCTCCGATCTGATTTAGGTTTGATTCCATGGCATTAACAGCGATTAAGCTTGAAATCGCGACATTATCTCCTTATGCAAATGTATAGTGAATGCTCCTATTGTGTATGTGCCTGTTTATGCTCTTATCTTAGCTCAGTGTCAGTGATTAACCTGAGAGGTAACCACACTGGAGAGCTCAAATTGGTCTTTTGGGTGCAGTGAGGGTTTGTGTCTGCGGTGCTTCATTCCACATGGAGGATTTGACCACAGTTGTTTGCATGAACAGAATTAGACTTTAGAGTCCAGCGTGTGAGCAATCATGCACAGAATCAGACCTGCTAGATGAGATTAGATTGATTTGACACACTTTTAAAAATACCTCTTTGTCTTGAAGTGGTTGGCAGTTTGTTCCAGAGAGATGTGGTTGTTTACAGTAAAGTGTTATCACTCACACAACTGAAATCTGATGGGGATACACTTAAACTGTGGTTGTGGTTATTTGCTTTATGGACAGATGTATGGACAGAAAGTGCAGCACCGGTGCTAATCTAAGTCTCTCAGGCTTTCCTTTGTTCTGGTGTTCAACTGTAAATCACTTGTTTACTCAGCGGCCCTGACAGAATGTTTTATGTTCCCTTTCTTCCTCCTCTCTCTCTTTATCAGAGGTTCATTCAGTATTTGGCTTCTCGGACCTCCCTGTTCAACCTCAGCAACTTCATTGACAAAACCGGCTCTCACGGTAAGAACGTCTTTTGTCTGTGCGTCGTCACGTGTGTTTGTCAGTTAGTGAGGTCAGAGTTATATTAGACTGATTTCTTAGTGTTTGGCAAAGCATAAAGGATCAGGAAGAGATAACACTGACTAACTGGGCCATCTGGCATATTGAAGGAATGATTAGTGAGGACTGAAGTGAAGAAAGATGGGACATGATCACACACTTAACTGAACACACACTTTCACAAACACATGCTGAAAGTCTTTTTCTGTAAAGCATTATCTAGATATGCAACATTTGAAGTGATGTCATTTCACAAAATAGAAAAAAGCTCAAACTAAGATTCCTAAACAAAAGTTTCTCCAGTAAAACGAGAGAACACGACGTGAGAACTGCACGTCACAACGAGCAGAGCGCAGCTGGAACCAATGACCTCATTCACAACACTAACGATGCGTTCACACGCACTCAGCGGCCCAGCTAAGGTCCACATCTTGGCGGGACTAATTGCGGCCCGTTGCTGTTCATGTAAACGAAGATGAAGAGGGGCTCAGGTGTCTGCCGAGACGTCAGACAGTCACACGTCATACAGATTGCAATCTTCGCCTGTCAGAGATGAAAGATAGCCATCGTGAGAGAAATGGGAAGACATCCTCGGCCATCAATCAAGTGTGTGACCAAAGACAGGCCGCAATAAAAGCTTTGATTGTTGGAAATTTACAGCTTCATCTCTCGCTTTCTGTCTTCATCTCCTGAGCTGATTTGGTGATATTTATATTGTTGCCCCGGTTTTGCCGCGGCTGTGCTCTGACGTGGCTTCGTCTCTCTTTAGGCTATGACATGTCAACATTCATCAGACGGTACGGACGATACCTGAACGAGAAAGCCTTCGCCTACCGCCAGATGGCTTTTGACTTCACCAGAGTCAAGAAAGGGTACGTCAGAGAGGCCTTATTATTAGCTCCCTCCCACACATGCTGAACCTATGATGCCCTTCAAAACGAATCACATTCTGGCTTTGTCATGCTTGAATACCTTGCTGTTCACTAATTCAACCTATAGTGCAGCTTTCCCACTTATCTCACTTAAAATGTCCTGCAATCTCGGCCATATTTCCTCAGTGCTGAGGGCGTGATGAGGACCATGACCACTGAGAAGCTGTTGAAAGGCATGCCAGTCCTGCAGACCCAGATTGACACACTCCTGGAGTTTGACGTGAGTCCGGTCTTAAGATCACACACACACAGATTCTCCTGCGGTTTGTTTTCTTACCTCTGGTCGACGTTCTCGCCCTTTTCAGGTTCATCCCAAGGAGCTGAACAACGGGATCATCAACGCCGCCTTCCTGCTTCTCTTCAAGGATCTGGTCAAACTGTTTGCTTCCTACAACGACGGCATCATCAATCTATTAGGTCAGTAGATGGAAATATGCTAACCTGCTCATAATACAGCGACACACAATATATTTAATTCATTTATTACTGTTTACAAGCCTCCACTGACAAAAATAGTCCCTAGCTTAGTAACTGTGCAGTGAAATTAGTGAAATTAGTGAAATTAGTGAAATTTAAACATTTCCAGTCATTGTGAAATGCAACAGAGTGAACAGGAAGTCATGGGATGTTGGTGTTGTTGTTGGCTTTACTCTTTTTAGCTTAAAAACCTGACAAGTCTTTTTGTCTGGCAACAACAAGAAGGCAACGCTAGATCGTGGCTAATCCTGGTTTGTAGCTAGCAAGGAATGTTAGCCAGCTGTCATTGAGCAAAAAATTACCCTTGAACTTCTGCGATTAGAATTGCACATTACAGTTAGAAGGACAATAGGATATTTACACGTTTGATCATGACTAAATGTACACGTGTTGTTTGTGTGTAGAAAAGTACTTCAAAATGAAAAAGAGCGACTGTAAGGAGGCCTTGGAGATCTACAAGAGGTTCCTAACCAGGGTGACCAAGATTGGAGAGTTCATGAAGCTGGCTGAGGTACAGGACAACAATGTCTAGATGTTTAGAATCAAACACGTGCAGTGTGTCGCCAATGAGTGTGTGTTGTGTCATTTTAAGTCTTTGTTTCTCTTAAACAGACAGTTGGAGTGGACAAAAACGACATTCCTGACATCAACTATGTAAGTGTCCCCAAAACGCAGGACACACACACACACACACACACACAGAACCACAGATGTCTCAACCGCCCAAATGTCCCCCACCCAGTGTCTCCACCCGGGGGTAGTGGTGGATGTAGCAGACTCAGACGATGAAGACTGTCCTTTTAAACTTCCTGAGGACACGGTAACAACGAAAACGCAGGGTGTCCTGGCTGAGTGCCTGTTTGAAGGATGACGTGTTGGGCATGTTGATCGGCCTTTGAAACTTGATCCGTGCTGACAGAAGCGTTGGCAGACGTATCGTGTGTGTGTGTGCGTTGCAGTGTGTTGCAGTGAGATTCCAGCACTTTGTCGTGATTGTGTGTGGCACTTACGCCTGTTTGGACTCTTCTGCAGGCTCCCAGCAGCATCCTGGAGTCTCTGGAAACACACATGAACGGCCTGGAGGACACGAAGGGCGGAAAGAAGGGGTGAGACGCCGTCCTTTAATGTTCTTTTGATCTCCATTTTGGACTGTTCTCAAATTAACGCGCCAGTGAGTTTTTGATGAGTTTATTAGCTCAGTGGCAAAGTAGAACCTGATGGTGAGAGTTTGGAGAGATTTGGAGAACGTCAGTACGGTCTGTTTCTTTTAGAATGTGCTCCACACTCAGCTCTGCTCTGTTTTCTATGCTTTCCTTTAACCCTTCCTCTCTTTTTTATCCCCCTTTATGTTCATTTGGAATCACCAGTGAAGGGTGAGCATATATGTTTTGTTTGGAGTCAACTAACCTCACAGAAAAGACGCTGTGTGGATGTATTGACCTAGATAACAGAATGTGTTGGTAACATTTCACCTTATTTATTCACATGTGCAACCATCATGTGGATAGCATTGATGTGTTCTATTGTTCTATTCACCATGACAAGGTTTGAATGTGTGCTCTGTGCGTAGATGTCTTGACTACGTTTGATCACATGGTGTTACGTAAATGTGAATCAATGAAGGGTTTTATTTCTAAACAAACTGATCTGAGCTATTTTTTTAAGTAAAATTCAAAATCGATCATTCTGACAAAATTCTCTTCAATCTTCTCTTTTTATTTCAACCCTGGAAATGAACTCTTCTTGTGATCACATATGATAAATCTGTCTTGGTCATTTGTTTGATTTCCTGAATTTTGATTTGTGGAGCTTCTCATAGAGATTCATCAAATGTTAAGATTGTAACACACAGGTTGATTTTTTTTCTGACACGTCCTCCTGCTCTTCCTCTTTTTCAGGTCTCCAACAAAGGTGAGATGCATATATGCCCTCTTCCCTTTTTTAAACATCTTATTATTTCTGTCAGTGTCTGGTCCCTAAACACCGGGGCTTCCTTGTTTACGTTCCAGGGGTCTCCGACAAATAACGTGTCGCCAACATCCACTCCAGCCAAATCTTCAAACGCTGTCCCCACACTGCAGCCTCCTCCCGGTGAGGCTGGAGCCGCCGCTGCCGCCGCCGAGCCCGTTGAGGAGTAAGAGACCCTGAACGATTCAAACACCCGAACACTGAACTGGGACCTTGTTTTGTTGCTTTACACAGTTTCTGTCTTGTTCACCCTCCAGTTCTTTGTTGGACCTGGACCCTCTGTCTTCCTCAGGTCCCTCAGCACCATCAGCAGCCCCCACATCCTGGGGAGGTAAGTGTCCCTTCCATACCTTTCAATCAAATCAGTGGATGGCCAATGGATAATGGACAAAAAAAAATATGGTTCTAATGGTTTAAGAAGATTTAAGAGGTTTAAGAAGTTGGCTCTTCAATGCTGCTTCATCTAAACACGTGTTCTCTTCTCTCCTGCTGCCACAGACCTTCTTGGATCAGGTGAGTCCTACGCCACATCCCTTAGCGTTCCCTCTGGTCTAGACTAAACCGTCTTAAACCAGGTTACCTTGATTTTAGAAACGCAACACCTGAAAGTCGAGGTGACCTGGAAAACTGTGTCAAACGTTTTAATCCAGAGCAAACTCTCAGATAAGAGATTAATGTATCAGTGCCATGTTTATGTGTGTGTGTGTGTGTCTCCTCGAACTGTTTGGTCCCAGTCTGAGTAGTCTCTTTCTCTCTCTCTCTTTCCCTCTCTCTCTCTCTCGTTCTCCCCCCTCCTCATACTCCATTGTCTGTTTTGGGGCTATTTTGGTTGCCGTTTTTTTATTTCTTGGTTTTGCCTGGACGGTGCCGGATTATTATGCTACTTTGATTTTTTTTCTTTGAAACCCTGACGTCCTTTTTTAAATTGGCTCTTTTTTTTGGTTCTTTCCCTCCCTGATTTCTTGTCTCGGTGACTCATTTTGGTTCCTCCTTTGGGGTTTATTTTTGGCTCCCTTAATTTGGCGGATTTCCAACACCCTCGTTGGCAGAAATGGGCGACTCCTTGCTATCTGAACCCACCCTCTCAGCAGAGCCCGCCCCCTCCTCTGCAGCAGCCACGCCCACTCCCGCAGCGGCAGAACCCGGAGTCTCTCTAGCTCCTCCCACTAGCACAGCAGCCGCCACTACCCCTGGCGCCGCCAATATGGATCTGTTGGGAGGTCAGTGGGCTTCCGGAGAATTCTCTACCAAAGAATTTCCCTGGAAAGCTCGGCCCTAAACCCCACCACACAATATGACTGCATGCTCTAATATGGAGTCAGAACACACACACTTCCACACACTATATTCCTTCACACATACTCTTCTATTGCAATCCAAACCAGTGTTGGGGATTAGCCAGCTACAAGTACAGAAGCTACTAACTTAACTAATTTTAAGAGGAGCTTAACAGTACCACAGCTATTTTCATAACAATGTAGCTTTTCCAGTAGCTAACTTTATCATGCCGAAATGGAGGTGGACATATATAAATAAATAAATGAGGCTGCTTTTGACATCATGGTGTAATAAAAAGCAGCAAGAACAATATAACAACTATTTCACACGACTTTAAACACCTTTTTCCACCTTTCTGTGGTTATTTGGAAGGAAACACACACACACATAGAGCAGCTGTGATGAGTGTGGAGTGATTAGTGATGGTCCGCAGGTCAGAGTGATGAAGCACAGGTGTGTGTGATCACAGCTGATGACTGGTAAGGTTCAGGAGCAGCTTGTAGCTTCCCCAACACTGACATGAATGCATCATGCAGTGACCTCTCGGCTTGCACATGAGCACACATTGCTGCACTCATTTCTTCCCCATGTGCGTCCTGTTTGATATGCACACATGCTTTTCCTTGACCTTCAGTGAAAAGCAATTTCTATCAAACGCTGCCACATGGCCACGGCTACAATCAGCGGCTACAGGCAGCGGGCCTCCTGTAGCCACAGCTTCTCCTGTTGAACCTCAGGCTTCTTCTCTCTCTGTGCAGTAGATGAACCCTTGTCTCTGTGCCTCCTCTGTATAGTCCCATTTCGTCCGTTCACCCGTCACTCATTCACGCCACAAAGCAACGCTTGTGTAAGCTCCATTTTGTGTCACGCTGAAGTTCCCCAAGACACATGCAACAATCTGAATAAGTTTGAACTTCTTTGAGCTGATAATTTTCTGTTTTCTCTTCAAATGTTTTCTCTTTTCCCCCATCGTGTTCCTTGAATCTCATTTCTCTCTCTATCACATTTTGTTTTCTTTCATTTTCTTCATCCGTCTCCGTCCTCCGTCTCTCTCCGGGCGTCTCTGTCCTCTGCTGGGGGGTTTCGCTCGACACCCAGATGCCTTTGCGTCGTCTGCTCCTGCCGCCGAGGCCTCCGCAGCAGCCGAGGGCGGGGCCGCCGCTACGCCCGCCCCAGCCGCCAACGCCGGAGCTGGTGGGTGACTGATGACTGTGATCGTACATGTGTGTGTGTGTGTGTGTGAGAGCGGGAGTGTGTGTGTGAGTGTGTGTTATGTATACGATCATGCATTTATTCCCGGGTTGGGTGATATCGTTATTGATGAATCTGCTCTCACGCTTTGGTTCCAAGGCTTTGTGCAGGGACAGTAGGCGTATAGATTCTCTATTCTTTGCTCCCGCCGTCTGGACAGTCCTGTTGTTGTTACCATGGTGACTAGATAACTGAATCCTTCCTCCTCTCTTACCTTTTGGCACTGCATTCTTTTTTTTTTGCACTTGTTGTGAACATGGTTGTCTGTCTGGGTTTGGCAGCAGCTGTGGGTTGAATCCGTTGTTCCTTTTGGTTGTTTGTGTTTGTTTCAGGTCCATCTTTGCTCTTTAAAGGCTCAATCCGTATGTTTTTGCCCTGACGACAGGAGTGTGTTAGACCTCTGCTCTCTCTCTCTCTCCCCGCTTTCATTCATTCCCCTCCTGTTTCCATGATTACAGCTGTGTGTCCTCCATCATTATCACCGTGACATGAAACATCTGTCTGTGCTCTGTGTTTCCTGCTGCAGTCATTGTCTAACATCCCACTTCCTCTCCATGTGTCATTATGTCCTCCCTCCTCCTCCCCCCCTCCCCACCCAAAGACCCCTTTGCCCCCACGGACGGTAGCACCAACGCGGCGTCACCGGCTCTCGACCTGTTCAACATGATGCCAGCGGAGAGCCCGGGCGGCGCGCTGGACGCCTGCTTTAGCTCTGCGGCACAAGCCCCGCCTTCCCCCTCCCCTTCGCCGCAATTCTCCTCCAACACCATCACAACCGCCGCAACCATTTCAGCACCCGCAGCCCCCAGTGTTGCCAACCCCTCCACCGACCTTTTCAGCGGTAAACGTTTGAGATATGTGTGGCCTCCTCTCCTCTCCTCCTCCTCCTCTCCTCTAACGTGCACATATTGATGTTCCTCTCCTCAGTTCATCTTGGCTGCTCCTGGTTTCCTTCTCCTCTTATCTCGTCTCACTCATCATTCATCGGTCGTTGTCCAGTGTTTAAGCGTTGTAACGTGGTTGTCTGTGGGTGTGTGCATGTGTTTGTAGATCTCTTTGGTTCCACGGCAGACTCCGGCTTCACCACAGCTGAAGCCCCGCCCAGTGCTGACCTGTTTGCAGCAGGTACACGATTCCACCTGTTCCGCCTGCCGCCACCGCCGTCTTCCTCCCCCCCTGCTCTCTCATCTGCTTCACTTTCATTTTTGCTCTTCAGCTTTTGTCCTTCTCTGCTTTTACCGTGGAAAGATTGAGATTGTTCTCCTCTGGCTTTTGCTGAAAGCTACTGAACGTTTACTAAAACACACTTGCCTCCTTCCTCTTCCAGCATGTTCTGCGTGCACTGCCTTTGCGAATCACATGAATGTGTGTGATAATGAAGCACCGCGTGTGTGTGTGGGTGGGTGTGTGTGTCTGTGTGTTTGTGCTCGTGCTCTAATTCCATCTGCAACTCCCCAGCGGACGCCTTCAACAGCCCCGCCCCCCTCCTCTCCTCTGCGGCCCCACCCAAAATTGACACCGGGGCCATCATGAACCTGTTCGGTGGTGGGTAAACTCGCGTGACTGCCTGCCCTCCTCTTCCTCGCTGCTCTTCGTCTGAGCCATATCCAAAGAGCAGAATGTGGGCCGGAAATGAGCGCCATGCTGATATCATCAGGGCTTTATAACGTTCAGACTGCTGTGTTTGTGCCTTGCATACGTTTTGCTCCCTCATATACTCTCTGTATCTCTTGTAAGAGATTTGCTTTGTGATGGCACATGTGAATGTCAAGCTGTAAACTATGACTGTAGGTTTTGTATTCCTCTTAAATAGTGGCTATGCTGTGTGTGTGGGTGTGTGTGTGGGTGTGCTGACTGCTAAATGTCCTTTTACCTAAAATGATACAACAAAAAAATGATACTTTACAAAATTGTTCATGATTTTCAGGACATTTACTGACTGACTGATTTTTTTGTAATTCTGGATATGTTTGGTGTTCATTTGCCTGAAAGAGGTTATGCAAGCCAAAATAAAAGCTGAACCAGTCTTAAAGGTAAAGACGGTTAGAATCAGTTTCTATGGGAACTAATTTTCGGCCTACATGTAGAGTTTACAGTATCTCTCAGTATCACAGTATCTCTCAACCCTAAACCCTAAACCATCCAAAAGAGCAGGAAAGTGAACCCCAAACAGAGCCAGTGACCTCGTTTGCACGTAAATGAGCTGAAAATCCTGAGGTTTGGTCAAATGTCCAAACGCCTCACTTGAAGTGTCCGAGTGTGGCGATGTACCTGCAGGATTCCTCTGACCCTAAACACTCTGTTTGGCATTAGCGGCGTGAAGCTGACGGCTCACTGTTACCCCCCCTTCTTTGCCTTAATGCTGCGACGGGATTGGCTGGCGGCACGCTGTGGACCCGGCGCGGCTTGGTGGTTTGGTCTGCTTGGCCTGCCAGAGTCCACAGGGGTAGAGGCTCCATCTGCTGCTCCTGCCGGCCCCGGAGCCGAGCTGATGTCAGGTAACACGTGCACGCAGTCATGTGACCACAGAGCCGTTACAACGCTGTCAGAACCCGCATGGCACCTTTGGAACGCTTCTTAATTTACTCATTCTTACTTCAAATATCACATTTTTGATTTTCTGTGCATCATGTGTTTGGTTCATTCCATCTGTGTCCATATATGGTCATGTTGGTGTCATCACCCGACTCGCCTCACGTGCATGGAGGTTCTGTTGGTCATTAGACTCTAAAGGGGGGGGGGGGGATTCCTCCGTCGTTTCCCCACCTTTACCCACTGCGCAAATGGTAGCCGTGGTAACTGTGTTACCGTGGCAACACGCGCCTCGCTCACCTAGTTCCTGATCATCTCATGTGTTGTCGGTCCCCATGTGTTATATAACGATGATGATGGTCAGCGAAGTTGACTGCTTTAAGGCTTAACTCTTCTCTCTCTCTCTCTCTCTCTCTCTCTCTCTCTCTCTCTCTCTCTCTCTCTCTCTCTCTCTCTCTACTCTGTCATTTACCAAATAACCTCTGATGGTTTCATTTCCACTCGCCCTCTTCAAACCTCACTGCATTTCTTTTCTGTGCTTTTTGCTCTCTCTCTCTCTCTCTCTCTCTCTCTCTCTCTCTTTCTCTCTCCCCCTCTCTCTCCATCTGGCTCTTGGGCCGGCTCATTGCTTGCTTCCTGCCATTTGATTGGGTGAGTTGCCTCGCTCTTTTAACTCGCTAATTTCCCACAGTGCACTGCTGCATTGCAGTGGTGCAAGCTCAGCTGCACTGTCTGTGCCGGCAGGTCCCCTTTGGCTGTAAATAGAGTGTGTGTGTGTGCGTGAAATAGCAGTATATTATTTAATGCTTCCTTAGCAGTTAGCCCCGGCTTCATCCGACCTGCAGCTTTTGCTTTCATCACAGTTTTGTGCAGCAATGATTCTAACATGTAAGATTAAATGTGAAGTTTTGTTACATACATAGAAGAAATTCAACTATATATTAATCCCACATACAGTATAGATGTGTATATTCTGCCCAGGTTGTAAATGAACATGTAAGCGCCCATCTGAGCTGACAGATGTCTCCTTCTCTATGTGATGATGCTCTCATGTTACATCCACTTTGAATCTGAATCCATTTCCTTGGAATAATGCCACGTTTTACTACCAGTACTTGTTACACACACTATCTTTTATTAGCTACTGTCATCACACATTCCAAAGCTCCTATCTTCTCGCTGTTGTCATGGAGACATCTTCTGGTTGTCATGGTAATCCCCTGTAGTAAGGGTGTGTGCTACTGAAGTCTGGCGAGTTGTTGGCTTGGGAGGATGCTAACCTCTCCCTCTGCCTCCCTCCCTCCATCTCTCTCTCTCTCTCTGTCTTTTTCCTGTAGTATTTGATGGATTAGGGGACGTAATGAAGCCGATGACCCCTCAGGCTGGAGACCTGGACGCCACCATGGCTAACATGGCTGGCAGTAAGTCGTCTCTTCTGATTGACTGAGAAGATATGACACTATACACAACCATAGACTTACCATGATTCCCCCCCCCCCCCCCTCTCTCTGTCTCTCTGTCTCTCTCTCAGATCTCTCAATGGGAGCCCCGTCCAGCCCTCAGGTAGCTCCCCCTTGTTGGGGTGCTCCCATGGTAAATGTTGTCGTGTCTTGTAGCATGGAGTGGAGCCGCATGTCAGCGACAGGCAGCGCACATAGAGCTGAGCTTTGCCTTCATCCACCTCACCAGGTTCAGGCACCTGGACTTGGAGCCTCGGTCGGCCTATAGCAGCGCCGCTATAAGCCGACCCGAGCAGAGGGGATTAGTGCAGAAACGTATTTTAATGTGGAAATCTACTGGAGAGTGATGAAGTGGCAATAGGCAGTTTCAGCTTAAGAAACAGTTGCTTGGAAACAGCTTCTTCCCGTAACGTCACATGTTTGAGTCCAGATGAGCCATCCAGCCCCCCTGCCCGTACTCAACCACCCCCCATCCACACAGTTGTATCAACAACACACTCGGATGTAATTTCATGCAGAGACAGTATCTCACATCTAACATAAGCTCCGTCCCCCTGCACCGTACACTGCTGTGCATGTCTGGAGCAGGAATGTCTCTAAGTCTCCGAGGCGGCGCTGCTGCTGTCGCTGTGCCGTGCTTGTTTCCTTCCTTTGCTGCGTGTTGTGATGTCGCCCTCTCAGTTGGTGTCTCGTCTCCTCCATCTTTTTCTTTGTGTTTGTGTGTATTGCAGTGTCTGCGTGTCTGTCTTACATGTAACGTAGTAACATCCCAACTCCTCCTCTCCCTCCCCCTCCACACCTTTAGACCGTACCCATGGGTGTCCCTCCTTTTATCGGGTCTAACCCCTGCTACAGCATGGTAAGACCAACAGTCCCATTGGTTCAGGGACTTTAGGAACAGCTAAGGTGGCCAAAGATCCCTTTAGGTGGCCCACACACACACGTAACATGGCAAAGATTGCGTCTTATTGTCTCTCTTTCGGTCTTTCTCACCCTGTGAAAGCCCGGAGCACCAGGTGTTGGAGCTCCCATGATGCCCATGGCGAGGCCAGGCTTCCCTGCTGCTGGAGCAACACCCGGAGCACCGGTAACACATCACCTATGAGATTACTCTCATACACACACATTTAAAATCCTGTGGTCTGCTCTGACTCAAGACCTTATGGCACTAAAAGTATACCTGTCTCACGTCAGATGTCTCCTGGTGTGGCCCAGAGCCCCAGAAAGCCTCCACCACCGAGGAACGCTCTGGATGACCTCAACATCAAGGACTTCATGTAGACTGAGTGAACTGCAAACACCCAAGGTACACCTGCCCGTCTCTCTGCTCGGATCCAAGCGGATCTGAAGCCTTCGTTTCACTCCTCAGTTACCGTCTGAAACTTGTTCTTGTCTTGACTCGCTGAAGTCTAAAAACTAGACGCCACCTGCTGACGAACGCGCGAGCGCTCTGAGAAGAGTCGTTTCAACCCTCGTTTCCTCTCTCATCTCTCCGTAGGTTGTCATGGTGTCTGGAGCTCTGTGGATGTGGACGTCTGCACTCCCCCCCATCCCCCTCCCCTCAGTCACTCCCCCTCAGCCAATCAGCCATTGACCATACGACCGCAAAACCTGAGAACCCTGCCCCCCCTCCTCTCCCTATCTAATGTTGTAGCACAACTGTGAATGTGAACCCCCTAGATACAGGAAACTAAAATTTCCGTTTAAGTGTGTGTGGGTGTGTGTACTTCAGTGTTAATCTTTACTTAATATACTATGTGAAAAACTAACGAAAAAAAAATAAGTCTCTTTAGAGTCATTCCGGATTTCTGCATATCAGTTGACTTGGAATGGTGGATCTGTGGATCTGTGGATCTGTGTTGGATTCTTTGCGCATTTCCCAGACAAAGACCGTGTTGTTAAATGTGGACTGTGTTCGGTGTATGTAACCTCACTGGCCAACCCCCCTTCCCCCTCCCCCTCCCCCGCTCCCTCACCCTCGTCCTCCCATCAGATATTGAGCTACGTTTATGTCACTGATGACTTGGTTCCTCCCTCCGCTCGGCCATTCGTCCTCTAATTCAACGCAAATCTGGATTTATCTCCACATCTTTCAGTGCTTTCCTCTTATTTTTACCTTCTTTTTTTTAGGGATTGTGTGAAACATGCAAAAATTTGTGAACTGTGTTCAAATTGACATATGCATTTTCCAGTACTTTGATGATAGATTAAACATATTTTCTTTATTTTGAGAGAAAAGTGTATCATATATTTTTAGTTATGTCGGCAAATTTTATGGTGGAAAAAAAAATTGCTAATGATTTGAAACAGTTCCCGCCTTCTTTGTACATACTTTTCAATATGTATTCAGAGGCCGTATTGAATGGAAGCTTCGCCCTGAGTGTTTACTGTCGCTCTATCCGCCGGCGTAGAGCGACAGCAGCATCCCAGCATGCAACACGGGTCAATGTGGGATCATTTCAGAGCTCCTCTCCTCGTTTCGCCCTCACACACCAAGATGGCGCCTTGAGTTCATGTGGGTCGGTGGGAACGAAAGGAGACGAGGACTCGCTGGTGGACGCGACCTCAGGGGGGTCATCGGTGTGGCGGGGGGGGGCGGGGACGGGTGGGGACGGGGGGCGGGGCTCACTCGCTGTAAAGCACTCAAGTATATGCTGGATGTTCTGTGTGTTGTTTCTTTCCAAAGTGACTCTGTATCTTAATCCATTGTGGCGTTGCAAAAGTGTTGAAAGAAAAATAAAGACGACTTACGACACGTGAAACAAAAAGAATGTGGATAAATAATGTTTGCTAAGTATTCATATGACGGCTGTGTTGTTTTTGGGTTTCATGGATGACATCGTCCCCCCCCCGCCCCTCGCCCCTCCCCCTCCCTCCCTCGCCCCACCTGCATGTGAGTCCAAAATGAGATGCAATAAAATACGATTACGCTGATCCAAACGACCCTCATGACTCATCGCTTATCTCTGTTCTTGCTTCTCTCAGCTCGTCGCGGCGGCTTTGCGTCGACATTCGATGAATCACCACCGACAGGATCCATTTGTAGCATGAACACTATTTATTGCACATATACAATTACAATGCAAGCCATTCTCAATAAAGTCAGGTGTAGATTTATAAGCGTTCAGCCTTGGAAAGAAACACAGAGAACACATTGCAACACACACACACACACACACACACACACACACACACTTACACACTGTAGGCCAAGTCTGTTCTCTTACAGATAAATAACATCGCCTACAAACTAACAGCAGTCATACTTGATGTGTGTTACAAGCACAGAACAAGTGATTTTCTCTCAACATGAGGAATACAACCTAAAGGTCATGATGCTGTGTGTCGTTCTTTAGCAGTATTTTAAATATAAGTCATCACAAATCAAACCACGTGACAAATCACTTTATTAATGTTTACTAAATAATGTATTCATGCAGAATAGTTGCATCATAAACCATGAATGAGGTCAGATTTGGGGTTGCCAGGTTGTGAAAATAAAATCCCCCCACCTCCCTCCAGCAAAAATGGTTTAGTCCTTTTTATTATTTCTCCTTATCAAAGTCTAAAACTGCTGCCTGTGTGCATGAATGTAGTGGAATAGCCCTTTAATCACGGCTCACTGGTGTAAAGCCCAAAAACAAATCTAAATAATGTTTTATTACAGATACATTAAACATGAATAAATCATCTATTAGCATAAATAAAGCAATTACAATGTATTAACATATAAATGCCTAAAAGTGGAATCCTACTCATAATAGCTGAACAGGCCCCATGTTCATCATCTGTGACGAGTGCTGCAGTCTTTGGATTACAGGTTTGCTTGTCTCAGGTGTGTGTTCAGACCTCCTTACACAGGCCGGAGTCTCCGTGGATCCAGTGACAGATTTGGGCGTATTTGGCCGGCGTGATCCTCACCGCCACGTTGTATTCCCTCTTATGACCCCCCTCCACCTCTACCCAGCGATGGCCCGAGAACACCCCGATCACCCTGCGCTGCCACTTCCCTTTCCCATCTCCCACTTCCTGCCTGAGGCGGATGTAGACGCCGGCCCCCGAGGCGCCCTGCTGAGCATCGCAGTGCTGGTACATCAGATGGTCGGACTCCTTCGCCACCTCGCAAAAGCGGTACACGACCTTCTCATTCCCCTGCCCGTCCAGCAGGCTTTTGTCGGAGTCGTAGCCTGAGAAGTGGATCCGTGCCAGCGGGGCGTTGGTGGGCGCCACGCCGAGCTCCATGTGCTTCTGCTTGACGGGTCGTCTCAGCTCCAACAGGGCGTAATCATAGTCAGGGGACACAGAGGTGGACGGGGTCTTGGTGTGGATCCATCCTTGGGGGATTTGGATTTGTTTGACCCGTGTCCAGCGGAACACAGGCCGCTTGCTGGGTTCAGCACTGCGAGGCGCCCGGTTCAGCCTGCTCCTCCTCCCTGGACCCCCTCTTCCTCTTCCTGACTCACCTACGTGTCCGCCATCAGCCGCTCCCTGCTCTCCATCTTTCCTCACTCTGCGCCTCCTGCTTTGGCCTCCCTTTCTCCCCCTCACCGGCTCTCCATCTATGCTATTCTGCTCCTCACCTTCCTCCTCTGTCAGTCCCTCACCTGTCTCCTTCTCACCTTTACTCCCACTTCTACGCCGCCCTCCTCTCCTCCTTCCCCCTCTTCTTCTGTTAGCCCTGAGCTGTAGCATCCCTACTCTCAGCCTTCTAACGCCCCCGAGGTAGTCCCCGCCATCATGGACGCAGTGGGCCGCCGTGAGCACGTGTTTTGGGGACACTTGTATCCCGGAGCACCCTGTGGAGAGGCGAACTGCAGCAGAAAACGGGAAGTTGGTGCTAAAATGCCAATCAGAGATCACAAAGCGCCCATCTGAGCCGTAAACCTGCCTTTTCCTTCGTGTGTGTGTGTGCGGGCGTGGTGATGTCAAGTTAAAGCCCTGCAATGCGATGTCCGTGTGTGTGCGCGTGCCATTCTCGTACACCGTCTCATATCCCAGAATCCTCTCTTGCTCAATCTGGTCAATACGTGGCAGCGCGCTCTGACACTCAATCCCACACATCGACTGAGCTCCTCCTCTCTGCTCCTCACTCTCCTGCCCTCTGTATGAAGAGGTGTGTAAGAGCACCGTGTGTGTGTCCAGTAGCACCGGGAGGCTTTGCCGGCTCCACCTGTCGGATTCATTGTTTCCATTATGGCTGCAGACCAGAGAAACTGTCAGCAAGGCCGCACAGAGCAGCAGACAGGGGAGGTGTTTGGAGCCCATCTCACTAAAAACAGAGAGAGAGGGATTAGGACCTGTAGACATTGAAGTAACAGCAGCACAGAAGTAGGAGAAAGAAAGAAAGAAAGAAAGAAAGAAAGAAAGAAAGAAAGAAAGAAAGAAAGAAAGAAAGAAAGAAAGAAAGAAAAACAGACAGACAGACAGACAGACAGACAGACAGACAGACAGACAGACAGAAAGAAAGAAAGCACATTTCCTTCTCCTTTTCCCTTTGCTGAACCGGTCGCCTGCATTGATCACACACAGCCAGCAGAGGGCGCACAGGCTTCATTTCTATACAATAAACTGAGCAGACAAGTGTGAATATTTCAACTCCATCTCTATTCGAAAAATATTTGAGGTGTTTTCGATTGAATTAACAATAAATTACTTTTTTGCCTATTCAGATACAGCAGACTAATTTTACGGTCAAGAATTCTGATGTTTCACGATATTATCCCAAAAAAAGTTGAAATAAAAGGAGGAAAGAAAGAGGAAACCAACAATAATAATAGAGAGCGTCGAGGAAAGACAGAGGGGTTTTATTTTGAAAGTCACTTCATGCTTTAAGTGACAAAGCAAAGAAAGTGCAAGCGATGCAAAATCACAAAAGTATCCTACCTGCAAACATACAAAAACCAAACAAACAAACAACAATAATAATTAAAAAAAAACACCAGGTGACCTCCAGTGAATAAAGAGCTGCGGTTAATAAAGAATCCACTTCGTCCAAACGCCTCGCAGCTGATCTGCTCCCATCATGTCACGAGCGGAGCGTGTGTGAGTGTGTATGTGTGTGAGAGAGAGAGATCCTGACACGAACATCATCCCACTTGTGATATGGAAGCGGGACGATGAGCAAACGGGCGGTAGGGGGAGTTCGGCTCTGGTCGCCTCGGCTTGGCTCGGCTCGGTCCGTGAATGGAGCGTTTGATCACGTGATGTGACCTTTATATTTAAAATGCAAAAAAAAAGAAGAAAAAAAAGCAAAGCCACCGACCGGAATGAAATGTGACGTTATTCTCAGGTTCCACAAATATTTTTAGCACGAGGCGAACAGTGATGCGTTCACGTACACAGATATTAAAGTAGAACGAAGTCTGCTGAGACAATGTTTCCTTAGAGTTTGTGTTTACCGTGTGGGCTGCATGTGAGTTTAGACTCGTGTTAGCAGACGTTTGATGTGTGATCTCACACGCGAGGCACACTCATACACACACACACGCACACGCGCACACACGCACACACACCCACAGGGATCTAATTTGATCTATTTTAAACACTACCCACCGCTGCCCAGTGCAACAAGAGTCCATTCAGTGAGCCTCCTTCCCCTCCCTCTCTCTCTCACATGCAACACGTGTAGAGAAATCAGATGCAGACTAGCACCAAGAAGTCACAGTCATGTCAGATACTATTAGAACCTGATGGATGGGTGGAAGGATTTGCATAAATCACATATTACAAACAAACAAGAGTCAGAAAATACATTCAGATACATCATGTGTCTTGACTGCACTAAGGACTGAACTATGATGATAGATCTGGTTCCTGAATCACACAACCATACAAACTAATGGAGTCATGGCCTTTGGCGTTTGAATGGAAGATATTTATTTCCTCCTTTTGATGTTCCTCTTTAACTGGTCAGGTTCTGTTCCTCTGAGCACACCAGTCCCAGTTCAGCACATTCAGCCTCTCTGCCAGCAACAATGGAGCATCCCGACCTCACTAATGTCTCTACCAACAGCTCCTCCACCTTCGCTTTGACCTCCTGGCAGTACGGACCTCTGCCTTCTGCTGTGGTGATGTCGCTGTGCTTCCTCCTGGGTGTCCCCGGTAACATCGGCGTGATCGTCCTCAGAAAGAGCCGTCAGAACCTGTCCAGGCTGACCCAAAGCTTGATGCTGAATTTGGCCTGTTCAGACCTCCTCTGCCTGCTCTCTCTGCCACTGTGGATCTATAGTTTCATTTTCAGCTGGACCTTTGGCCTGCTGGCCTGTAAGGTTTTGGCGTATTTTGTGTATTGTAGTATTTATGTGAGCTTGATGACTGTGACACTAATGAGTATCCAGAGGTACATCCAGGTGGTGCATCAGCAGAGGTCCCTGGACCACATGGTGAGGAGGCTGCTGGTCCTGCTGTGGCTCATCGGAATGATCTTAGCCACGCCGGCTTTGGTAGTTAGACAAGTGGTCGAGGAACATCAGCAAATACTTTGCAAGGAGCAGTTCTCCTCTGACGGTCAGTTGTTGGCTATGTTGCTGACTGAGATCCTGCTGGGATATCTGCTCCCTTTTTCTGTCGTGGCGTTTTCATACATACACCTGAACGTAAAGGTGAAGCAGGCATCTCTTACATATAATCCACGGATGACCAGAGTGGTCACCTGCATCATCGTCGTCTTCTTCGCTCTGTGGACGCCGTATCAAACAGTGAACATCCTGGCTGTGGCAGCTATTTCTACTGGGGACGAGGCACTGAGAAACTTTTGCAAAGCATCCTGGACCGTTACTGCATCTTTCACATTTTTGAACAGCTGTCTGAATCCTGCCCTGTATGCATTTGCCTCTACAAGAAAGTGCATGAAGTGTTGTGACACTGAAGCAGAGAGCCGGCAGATATCAGTCCAGACTGTGCAGCTACATGAGAGAGAGATCTGATCTGATCTATTCTGCCTACTCGTCCATTTGGTGCAGTGAGCCTTCTTCCTCTCTCTCCTCACACATGCAGAGGAATCAGTTGCACATGAGTGTGAAACGCTCACAGTAATGTCAGATACTGATCAGGTGTCACTTCCAGGAAAGGATGGATGTGGGAAATGATGGACGTGTACATGGAAGGATTTGTATAAACCACAAGATTTTAATCAGCAAACAAGCAGCTACTGTTTTTATATTTTATTTTAAGCACAATACAGAGCGTCTCATGATCAGACTCAGGGAGAAGAGTCATTCCAAAATTCAAAGTAGAAACTTGATGG
This sequence comes from Genypterus blacodes, assembly GCF_046128005.1. Lineage (NCBI taxonomy): Eukaryota > Metazoa > Chordata > Actinopteri > Ophidiiformes > Ophidiidae > Genypterus > Genypterus blacodes. The sequence continues at coordinate 1,098,567 of NW_027466908.1, read as the reverse complement.
ACATATTTTGCAATGCAGTTGTTATTGTTTTGTTCTAAACAAACAAGTCAAATGTAGAAACTACAATCAGCAAAACAATCAGGTAATCGGTGACATCATTTCTCTTCACTGTCTAGCACACCGAGGACTGAACTGTGAATAGTAGAGATCAGGTTCCTGAATCAGACAAACATGCAAAATAATGGAATCATGGCCTTTGACGAATGAATGGAAGATATTTATTTCCTCCTTTGATGTTCCTCTTTAACTGGTCAGGTTCTGTTCCTCTGAGCACATCAGTCCCAGTTCAGCACATTCAGCCTCTCTGCCAGCAACAATGGAGCATCCTGACCTCACTAATGTCTCTACCAACAGCTCCTCCACCTTCTCTACCAACAGCTCCTCCACCTCTGCTTTGACCTCCTGGCAGCACGGACCTCTGCTTTCTGCTGCTGTGATGTCGCTGTGCTTCCTCCTGGGTGTCCCCGGTAACATCGGCGTGATCGTCCTCAGAAAGAGCAGTCAGAACCTGTCCAGGCTGACCCAAAGCTTGATGCTGAATTTGGCCTGTTCAGACCTCCTCTGCCTGCTCCCTCTGCCGCTGTGGATCTATAGTTACATTTGCAGCTGGACCTTTGGCCTGCTGGCCTGTAAGGTTTTGGCGTATTTTGTGTATTGTAGTATTTATGTGAGCTTGATGACTGTGACACTAATGAGTATCCAGAGGTACATCCAGGTGGTGCATCAGCAGAGGTCCCTGGACCACATGGTGAGGAGGCTGCTGGTCCTGCTGTGGCTCATCGGAATGATCTTAGCCACGCCGACTTTGGTAGTTAGACAAGTGGTCGAGGAACATCAGCAAATACTTTGCAAGGAGCAGTTCTCCTCTGACGGTCAGTTGTTGGCTATGTTGCTGACTGAGATCCTGCTGGGATATCTGCTCCCTTTTTCTGTCGTGGCGTTTTCATACATACACCTGAACGTAAAGGTGAAGCAGGCATCTTTTACATATAATCCACGGATGACCAGAGTGGTCACCTGCATCATCGTCGCCTTCTTCGCTCTGTGGACGCCGTATCAAACAGTGAACATCCTGGCTGTGGCAGCTTTTTATACTGGGAATGAGGCACTGAATAACTTTTGCAAAGCATCCTGGACCGTTGCTGCATCTTTCACATTTTTGAACAGCTGTCTGAATCCTGCCCTGTATGCATTTGCCTCTAAAAGAAAGTGCATGAAGTGTTGTGACACTGAAGCAGAGAGCCGGCAGATATTAGTCCAGACTGTGCAGCTACAAAACTCACAACATGTTCCTGCTGTGGATGTGGAGCAGGAGGGAAACGGATGATTTCAGTGGAGACTTGTTGGTATATGTGATGTTTATTCATTCATCAATGGAGATTATTCCAAATCTGTTATGATCGCTTTCAGTCATATTTAATCAGTAAGTCATATTAGCGTAGCTTATAGCGTCTGATCTACAGAATATGTATTTGTACATTGCGTATCAAACATTTCAGCGTAGTTGTGTCTATCTCTGCTTCTCTTCCTGCTCACATGTTGGTCATTATGCTGGCCTCAGTTCTCCTGCAGAGCACCAGTGTTGTTCCAAAGATTACTCTCACAGAATGCTTGGAAACATCTGTGGTGTTTTCCAGGTTTTGCTGCTTTGCCTCCTGCTCTCTCTTTGACCTGCGTGGAGTCCGTCCTTCTCAATAAAGCTCCTTATTATATCCTCCTCTAGCCTTTATTTTATTGATAGATGTGTTGATAAGATGTGGATGTGCAGGCCCGGGGGGAGCTCGGTCCCGTGTGTGTGTCTGTGTGTGTGTCGCTCTGCAGCTCAGGTCCTCACAGGCTGTTACAGTCTCTCCTCAGGCTGTGTGGACAGAAGTCTGTGTCAGCTCATAGTCTAGACAACACTCTTAATGAAACAAAGCAAACCAAAGGCCAGGCTTGTTGGGGGAGTGTGTGTGTGTGTGTGTGTGTGTGTGTGTGTGTGTGTGTGTGTGTGACTCAGTGTTTCTCCCAGCTGCTCCTTTGGGCCCAGGCTGGGTTTTCTCTGGCCAGATCTCAGCAGTGAAAGCGCCCCGTTCCCATGCAGAGGTGACGCCTCTTCTAAATTCACCGAGTTCCTTCCTGCCAAGACGCTTGGTTGGTTTGCTGATATGCAACATTTTGCTTTGGTCGTGGCAGCGGCTCAGGAATGGAGACACATCTGCGGCTGAATCACTCAATCAGTACAGGTGGTGTGTTTGTGTGTGTGTGTGTGTGTTTGAGGCTGCAGTGTGTTTCCATTCAACAGCAGTAAAGGTAACTGATATGATTTGCCAGGTTGAGTTTCCATTGAGTTTCCTGTTACTAAACCTTTTCTTTGGGTCATTTAGTGTTAGTGTTAATATTAAGGAACAATCCCTGAACAGTATTCCGTGATGTTTTGGTTCGACGTTCCCGAAAGTTCCCCCAGCGAATGTCCTTTTCTATGGTTTCCTTCCACAACATTGTCATGTATGGGCGAGCAGACACCGGTGCTCCGACGCTGCTGCTCTCTGCTCAACACCAACAACAATTCCGATTGCACCATGATGCATTCCAGCTCGTAGCCAGACACAGCCTTCTTCGCTCAGTCCGATCCCAAAACCGTCGCCGTGTGTTCGACTCTCCCTGCTTTAATTACGGCGGAAAATTCTGAACTTTTAACAGGCGGGCATCTGAAATGATAAAGATCTCATTTAATCCGGGATAATTTGGTAAAAGCATCGTGGAGCCGAGATCACGAGGAGCAGGATGGATCCTTTTAATGGGAACTTTTTAGTTTTTGAAATAAAGAGGTCAGGCCTGTGGAGGGCTAAAGATAACAGTGATATTAATGGCTGATGGGGGGATGAGTCATTGCTGCTGAGTCATTCCGTCCTTCTTCTCGTGTGTGTGTGTGGGGGATTTACCCTCCTCTTTCCTTTGCTTCATCTGTCCTGTCTCCTTCTTCAAACCCGTCTCCTTTCTTTAGTCTCTCCGCGCTTCCTCCAGCTGGCAGCGGACTCGGAGACGCCAGGTGCGGAGACGCAGTCAGAGTGAGGACACCGAGAGGAGGAGCAGAGGAGGAGGTTTATCTTGGCTCTGTGCGACTCTCTGGGTCCTGCAGTAGATCTTCTCTGGGTCCTCTCTGATTGTAATTCCTTAAAAATGGGAATTCCGCCCCCACACACACACACACACACTCCTCCAGCACCAATCCACTCCACTCAGCGATCCTCAGCCACAGGTGCAAACCAACAAAGTTATGTCAATATATGCTGACTCTATTCTCATTTGTGTTTTTTGGGAGAAAGCTAAGAAAACACTGAGACGTGTGTGTGTGTGTGTGTGTGTGTGTGTGTGTGTGTGTGTGTGTGTGTGTGTGTGTGTGTGTTCAACCCTCCATCATGTGCATACATGTCTAGTAGCTCTCTTCCGCTTTTCAAGGTACGTTCTCCATGATTTGCTTGAAACCCACAGGAAGCACCGGGTATTAAAGTGTGTGTGTGGGTGTGTGTGTGTTGCGATTACATGCAGGCAGACGACATGGATACACTGGCTGAGACGCCATTACAACACGTCGGTTATTGTTGTCTGTTATTATCTCTAACAGAGCTTCAGAGATGTGTAAACACACACATACACACACACACACACACATCCATGTCAGACCAAAGATTTGAAGCTCCTTTCTCTCTACACGTCTAGAGTCACTAAGGCTTTGGGTTTGTTTTACAGTGAAGCTGCAGGCCAAAGGGAACGGCTCCTCACAAAAACAGGATCGGGTTTTTACTGGCAGCGGAGTGACCTTCATAAACACCTCAAGGACTTAGAGGCAAACGGCAAAGTTCTGATAAACGTGTGTGTGTGTGTGTGTGTGTGTGTGTGTGTGTGTGAGAGAGAGAGTGTACAGACTGTCAGCACCTTATCAATCCAGCATAAGAAAGAGGTTTTAAGGTTCCATTATTCCGACTTGAAACAGATGTGTGTGTTTGTGGGACCTGGAAGTGTGTCCTTTTTGCTATGTTTAAGAGTGTGTGTGTGTGTGTGTGTGTGTGTGTGTGTGTGTGTGTGTGTGTGTGTGTGTGTGTGTGTGTGGGCCGTACTGTATGTTTACTGTCTGGTTGTTATGACAAGGGTTTGACGCTCTGCACGTCCGCTGACCACCAGGCTCTGACCTGATCTGACCTTGTGACCCCGTGTGAGTAAGCGACCCGGGTGAGCCAAAGTGCCCTTGAGCAAGACAACGAATCCCAGCTTGCACGGCTCTTTGTGTCAGTGTGTGATCCTCAACTGGGATTGAATGAATCCAGTCCAGCAAAATGAGGGACGTCTCTTTTTTGAGAGATCAGAGAAGTGGGTCTCAACCCGTGGTGCGTGTTCCCCCTCATGGTACAGCCAATGACTTTTCTGTAGAGAATCAAAATTCTCGTGTGTGAGTGTGTGTGTTGCTGTTGCTGTTGGTCTTTCAGCGCTTTTCCTTGGTAACTAATGTGGAATGCAAACAGGTTGCATTTAGGTCGGCTTGATTTATTCCTTGGAGCAGAGCCTCTTCCTCTTCCTCCTCCTCCTCCTCCTCCTCCTCCTCTTCCTCCTCCTCCCTTTATAGGCTCTGGCCTGTGCTGCACTAATGCACCGTGTTTCGTCCTCAGGGTGTGTCGCTGAATAACTCAGCAGGATTATGAGAGGAAATCTTGAAAAGTGGCACAACCTCATTATCAGATTCAGTCAGCATTAAAGGTGCAACATGATGAAACTCTGAATAAATCAAGTCTCAGTCTTGGCGTTGTCATAAGCTCATGCAGTTTGGTGTGTTTACTGCTTCTCTCTCTCACCGCTGTGACTTCTCCTGGCCTTTTTGTTGGCAGGAGCGAGTCACCCGCGGCCCCTCCTCCTTATCTTTGACACCATTTCAGCTTAAAATAGGCAGGTTCAAACCTCACACAGTCGAGTGAGACACAGAGAGACGCAGAGAGACACATAATGACACACTTACAAACCACCAACCTCTCTCTCACACACACACACACACACACCTAGATGTTTATATCATTTCATCGCCCTGATTTGACCTCTGCCCTTCCTCCTCCCTTCCCTTTCTCTCCTTTGTATCATTTGGTCCTCTCTCTCTCTCTCTCTCTCTCTCTCTCCCTTTCTGCCCCCTCGGTCCTCCTCTCCTTTTTCCGTCCCCTTGCTCGACGTGAATCACCGCATGTTAAATCCTTTAACTGGAGCGAGTCTGAAGCAGAAAGCTCCCTGTGAAGGTTTTGTGAGGTGAACTCACTTTGGCTCTTATCTGGACAACTTTAATCTGGGGTTTGTTTTTGGTTTCAGTCCCTGAAAGCGAGATGAACTTGTGTTCTATATCTGTCAGCGATCATATGAGCTGATGCAGGCGGACAGGCGAGTGAGGGAGAAAGGTGCGTATTCTTTACCTCGCTGACGGGAGACTTGAACTTTTTCAACTTTTTGGGAAACAACATCCAGCTGTTGCTCTGCGTCTGGCGTCTTTAAAGAGTCTGAGCTCTGCACTTTCCCATGAATGCGATTGACAACGACGCCGGCCGCCAGCTGGCATCTGATGTTGATTGATCAAATGGTGAGGCGCTGATATGCATCGGTGACCTAATCCACTTTTTTAGGTAAAATGTTCAGTCCATCGCATTGATTTTGCTCCCACGGCAACACGTTTCAGCGAATGAGAACAACATGGCTTCGACGCAACAACAAAAAAACACATCAGTCATGTTTACTCTGAGACAGAATATCAATAGATACAACTTGGTCCCAATCCAGGTACATTTTAAACCAACGAAGAAGCTTGTGAGTTCAAAACCTCATGCTGGCTCTGATCCATTCAAAGCAAAGAGTGAAAATCCCTGCAGGAGTGTGAGATCAATCCACTCTCCACTCCAACGCTGCTGATCTGACCCAGATCAGGCCGAGGTACCGATCCAACGCAGCGCTCACAGGACGCACGCCAACCTCATTAACTAATAGTTTTGAAAGAGAAATCTCCCATGTGGCGCAATTTATGCACACACACACACACACACACACACAATCATCCTTC
>NW_027466908.1:1072500-1090000 GCF_046128005.1 Genypterus blacodes | reverse complement strand
TGGCCTGGGTAATGGCAGATCGGGGAACGCAGACAGTCGATTTTTAAAAAAAGGAAATATTTACTCTTAAATCTCTCTGGACGCATTAAAAGAGGGCGTGAGTTCCTTTTGGTGGGAAATCACAGCAAATGTTTAAAGGATTTAAAGAAGTAAAATCATCAACGGCAGATTTCCCCAGTTCAACGCGTCACTTTGGGTTTAATGGTGTTAGGAAGCGTTATTCATCATGCAAAACCAACTGTTAAAGAAGTGTATGTGTCTGTAGAGGAAGCTGTGTGGGCGAAACTGACCTCTATGACATCACAAGGGTCACTTCCTGTTTGAGGGGAAGATGAAAAATATCAGGGTTTGACTTGAAAACTAATCACTGGATTCAATAAAAAGGTTAAGAAGAAGATTCATGTTCTTCAAAATGAGCACAAACAAGAAATAACCTTTCTGATGTCACAGATGTCAGGGAGCACAGCGCCCTCTACAGCCACAGGCGCCTTCCTACCTGTGTTTTTACATGCTGAGGTGTGAATCTGGCCTCCCGTGTCAAATTCTAATATTATTTCTTCATCGTTTCGCTGCTCTTAAAACGTAACTCTACCTCACTCACACACTCACACACACACACACACACACACACACGGGGGCATCGTCCAGCATGGCTTACAGTCTCGGGCACGTCAGCGAATCTCATTATGGGCTGTGGAGCAGTTTAGCAGGTGGCTTACACTTCCTCAGCGCGCTGGTTGAGGTTAGTGGGGGTCACCAAGGGTCTGGAACTGAGCTGGAGGTTAAACCTGCCGGAGACAATGAGGTCACCACAGCACAACTCTCAGCTGTAGCTTCTCTTTAATCATTTTTTAATAATAAAGATGACACATTTCACGAGGAGCAGCAGATATTTCCAGAGCAGATTTCTGTTAAACTATTACAAACAACTCAAAGACTTTAAGGAAATGTGAAATTCCAGTGGATTTTCTGGTTGCGCAACATAGTTCCCCAAAACATTAACACAAAAAAAAAAGGAGAACTTGGCAGAATGTTTGGTACTGTTCAGTGAGGGAGCGACGGTGTGGGAATGGGAGGGAAGAGGGAGGATGTAAAGTATTTGCGGAGGGCGCTGAGGGGTTTAGAACAGAAGGCGTTCTGTTGTCTTGGCTGCGGAGGAGCAGGTCTCCATGTCGGGCGCAGAGGCGACGGCCAAGTTGCTCTGGGGGAAAAAGCAGAGCCCACGTTCCAAAAGCATGCGAGGTAGCTTCCTGTGAGGATGTGAGGCTCCTGATTGGCCGCTTCCCCCCCCCCCAAAACCCAACGAGGGAGTAGACGTAGATGAGGTGTGTGAGGGAGGAGCAGAGGAGCAGAGGGAACATTTGTCTCACATGCTGGCTGTAATAATCCCTTAATGAACTTCCAAGAGTAGGAATGATGAAAACGGAAATGGAAAAGAGGATGAGAACAAAAGAGCAAGAGGCAGATCGGACTGTGGGACGTAACAAGGGATCAAGTGTGGAGGGGAGGAAGTAGGGCTGAAACGTGTGTGTGCTTGTGTGTGTGTGTGTGTGTGTGTGTGTGTGTGTGTGTGTGTGTGTGTGTGTGTCTCATTCACTATTAGTTGACTACACATAGAGAAAAATGTCTCAAATACAACAATCCAACAAACTGACTGTAAGCAGTTGAACACAAATGAAGGCAAAGATACAATGCACAAGTCTCTCTCTCACACACACACACACACACACACACACACACACACACTCACACACACACACATACACGTACACGTCATGGTGATTGGTTTGGCTCGCTCTCAAGTGGTCTGTCTGAAATCCCCTAACCAATCCTCTAATGTCGTCAGACAGCGCAAACCTGTGACATCTCGGTGAGGGGGTCAGAGGTCAGATAAGTGTCTGCAGGGTCTCTGCCTGCCTGTTCAGCCTGCAGCCACCTGATGGAGGGACAACGTGACAGAGTTCCTCCTCTCATGGCAGCAAACAGAGCCGTATTGTTTCCAGTATGGCCTGTAACTGGGCCGGGAGAAGGTTTTCAGCTTTGGTTCTGCAATCTCATTTGTTTTCCATTTACACTTCTCATGCATCTATTGTCTCATGTGACCTTTATGATAATGAAAACGTTGCTGCTTGGGCCGCTGTGTCATATGATAGATAACCGCTACAGGCAGGAAGGGCCGGAAAGAAAGAAGTGAAACGCTCACACACACACACACACACACACACACATACACGCTCATGATACTAACATGAGGGAAAGCTGCAGTTCTGTTAAATGATGGAGCTTCAACAGAGAAATATTACAAACTAGGGACATAAATGGCCTGTTTGGCCGTTTGTCAGTTCATGTGGTTTCTAAAACAACATCTCACCTCTTTCGTAATGAAGAAGTGATGTTGCATATGAGAGTTTTGAAATATGACATCGCAACTGACCAATAAAAGATATGTAGATAACAGCAGTTAACCATGGGATCAATACGGTCCATCGGCTTTCAACAAGACGCCTGCATGCAGAGGGGTGTGTGTGTGTGTGTGTGTGTGTGTGTGTGTGTAACTGCACATTCAGGTTTTAATCTGCAGTAAGCTGGTTTATGGGCTCGTCTGCCGTGACGCAGATATGCCTGTAAATCTCTATGTTGATCGATTCTCCATGACAACTAACCTGCCAAAGCACTTAAACATACCTTACATGCCGTTCCATAAGACAGGATGTGTTTGTTTTCTGTGTCTCAATAGCACAATAGCTTATCTACTGCAGCTTTGAGCCAATGTAAAGTCACAACAGACCTGCAGAGATGGACACGAAGTCTCAAAGGACATGCGACCCCTAGAGGCCGGTGTGTGTATATGTCATTCTGCCTCCTGCTCACATATATTAACGGTGAAACTACTTTTAACTTACATTTATGATATTTGTTGTCATGCACTGTGACTTATAAGATGTCTGCTGCTTGGAATGTAAGAAACAAACATTCTTAAATGAGTTTGACACCCAATAAGTGTAAGAGGTCCAAGCTGATCAGATTCTTCTTTACTCCTGATGTTTAGACAGTAAAGTATATAGTATTCTAATAAACTGCACATGTTTCTCTCAGCATGTGACAGTGAGGCGTTCATGAACATGTTTCAAAGTAGTAAAAACCCTTTCACGCATTGCAGTGGTATAAAAGTGCTGCTCAGGACTGAAATCGGATCCGTGTGGACTCGGCTTCATATCAGTACCGATCAAGTGCGGGGGGCAACATCCTTTACGTGATGGACGGCTGACAGAAGTGGGAGTTGTGAGCGATCGTCTCCGCGCTGGGAGGTGCAGCGGTCCAATCAGGCTCCTTGTGTCACGCCTCTTTTCCCAAACGCTGCCTGCGAGCCCGCAGCGGATCCAAGTAGCTGAGGAGGAGGAAGCTGCGGTAACGATCAGACGGAGGAGTTTGTCAATCAAACCGACCCGCCCCGACGCTGCGCAGACAGGAAGCGGACGGGCCACATTAGCGTCTCCAGCTGCTGCGGAGTGGGACGCGTGTGGCTTTACGCAGAACCCCCGAGAGGAAGAAACGCCAAAATGTAAAGATTAAACAACTTAACTGCACTGCTATACAAGTCGGTGGCCGTTCTAAAGGTGCTGCGAAGCCAAATTGACGCTTGGAGCTGCAGTTACGCAGGAGAGACGCACGATGGTCTGTGCGTAAAAGCGAGACGCGGGGGACTGAACCGACCAACTTCTGCTGCGTGTGAAGGTTTTGACAGATGCAATGGATCAGTCGGTGAATGTTTCGAATGCAAGGGAAAGCGGACGTGTTCGGGGACTCGGACATTAACAGTTTATGTCCGCTTGACACTTTGGAGACGGCGGGTCCGCAGAGCGCACAGCGGCTCAGCAGATGCGTTACAGCCGCTGAGTCTTACGGCCGCAGAGCTCCTGAAGTGAATTTGTCTGGACTGCAGACTTTATGTAAGAAGTAGGACACGCAGATCACCGCCCCGCCAGCCCGGGAGACGAGCAGAGACCATGACTGACATCCGCTCCAAACGGCCATTACTCCACAAAGTTGCAGCTCGCTAATGCCACTGCGCCACAAGGAGCCAACGGAGAATTTCGTCTTTTTACACCCCGTCTACCTCTTTTCAACATGGACGAGAAGGTTCCCTCGATCCCGGCGTGCAGCGGCTCGGACGGGGAGAGCATCAACCTCAGCGTGCTCAACTGGGAGCAAGTGCGGCGGCTGGACGCCATCCTGACGGGCTCCATCCCCATCCACGGCCGCTGGAGCTTCCCTACTCTGGATCTCAAACCGCGCGACATTGTGAAAGTGGTCCGGTCCCGCATGGAGGAGAAGCGGATCCACGTCCGGGAGGTGCGACTGAACGGCTCCGCGGCCAGCTACGTCCTGCATGAGGACAGCGGGCTGGGATGGAAAGACCTGGACCTCATATTCTGCGCAGAGCTGAAAGGAGAGATGGAGTTCCAGATAGTCAAAGACATCGTGCTGGACTCTCTGCTGGACTTCCTGCCTGAGGGAGTGAATAAAGAGAAGATCACACCAGTGACCTTAAAGGTAACAACGGGCTCATTTTAATATGTTATATATAAAAGCAGTGCTGTGTTGAATGCACTCTATCTTCTCCTGGTTGATCTTTGTTTGGGTGCAAACTGTGCAGAAAACGTTTGACATTTCCAAAAGCACTCAAATGAGGCCATAAAGCATAGAGACTCTGAATGGATCCAGCCGGGGGGGTGATGTAGGTCCTAGCATAGTAAAAAGGTTGGTTTCAAATTCAGAGAGGATTCAGTCTAATCCAATTGTAGTGGGACGTACATACAGTTACCTAGATACCAGCGAACCAGGTTTCAGGCTCCTAATGGCCACCAGAGAGCAAATTGAGATTTTATCATCTCCAAATAGCTTTTGCATCTGGTTATTGGAGCCAGCTGATACGGAGGCCTGCAGTGAGGACTTAATCTAAACCATAAGAAACTGTGATGGCCGCGGAAGATTATGAAGAATAAGCTCATGTGCGGGTGAAAGTATTCAGCCAACTTTCTATCGCAGTTGGAAAAAGTACGAGAAAAAGAGGAAGAGTTGGTAAGCAGAAGCAGAAAAGAGCCGAAGGCCTGTTTGTGAAAGACAGAACACGTCTGAAACTAATTCTCCTTTATACATGATTCATTGTTTGAGAATTAAAACAATTATAGGTCACAGTCATGGATGATGTCTGACGTATTCTTTGCATAATGAACACTAACTGTTCACTGACATGTTCATATGAAGGTTAAAACACATCCAACAAGGCCTCGGACTGAAAACTTTAATCAGTTCCATCGTAGACCTGAATGGAGTTGAGGTCAGGTCGTAATCTGTGTCTGCTGGTCTCGTTTCTAGGAGGCTTATGTGCAGAAGATGGTGAAGGTGTGTAACGACTCCGACCGCTGGAGTCTCATCTCGCTCTCCAACAACCGCGGCAAGAATGTGGAGCTGAAGTTCGTGGATTCCCTCCGGCGGCAGTTTGAGTTCAGCGTGGACTCGTTCCAGATCCGGCTGGACTCCCTCCTGCTCTTCTACGAGTGCTCTGAGCACCCGATGGCTGCGACCTTCCACCCCACAATCCTCGGGGAGAGCGTCTACGGCGACTTCCCCACCGCCCTCGATCACCTGCGCAAGCGCCTAATCTGCACGAGAAGCCCCGAGGAGATCCGAGGTGGGGGCCTGCTGAAGTACTGCCACCTGCTGGTGAGGGGTTTCCGTGCGGCCTCCGATGTGGAGATGAAGCTGCTGCAGCGCTACATGTGCTCGCGGTTCTTCATAGATTTCCCCGACGTGTGCGAGCAGAGGAGAAAGATGGAATCCTACCTCCAGAACCACTTTGTGGACCTGGAGGACAGGAAGTACGACTACCTGGCGACGCTGTACAACGTGGTGCAGGAGAGCACCGTGTGTCTGATGGGCCACGAGAGACGGCAGACGCTGGGCCTCATCTTCTCGCTGGCGTTACGAGTCCTGGCCGAGCAAAACGCCATCCCCAACGCCGCCAACGTCACCTGCTTCTACCAGCCGGCCCCTTATGTCGCCGATGGCAACTTCAGCAACTATTATGTGGCCCAGGTGCAGCCCGTCTACTCCTGTCCGCCCTCAGCCCCTCACCAGTACATTCCTCCATCCCACCGGCCCATGTACGCCACCTGGTTGCCCTGTAACTAGCAGCATGGTGCAGGTTTGTGCACAATCATGGACACGTTTCATTCACGCACTCTTAACTGGATGAAAGGGTGCGATGATTCTTCTTCACCTGCTCCTCCAGAGTTGGAAGTGCACAGAGAAGGAGGGGTAATGAAGATGAAAGAGGAGAATAAAGGCATTTTAAAGGGTTTTTTTTAGGTGATGAGGACAAGAGACTCGGATGGAGACAATGGACCAGGGAGCGTCTGTCCTCAGTAGAGTCCCACAGGTCAGCGTTAGGATCCTGTGTGAGGTTGATACGGAGGAAACATCAGGTTGAGTTCAGCCTGGTGAGGATCAGACCGGATGCAGGACAGTCTGACTGCAGAAGACAAACATTGATGGCATCTACATCATCTTAACATGTTGTCAAAGACTCAAAACAAGCTCACACAAGCTGACAGTAACAGCTGGAGGCAGGGCCAAGCCAAACACGCGTCTGAAGGTAATGAAGAGATATCGGTCAAATCCAGGTGTCTGTCTTATCCATGAGAAGTGAGACTCTTTACACAGACGATGCAAAACCAGGACCTGGGTGTTTGTGTTTACAAATCCACAGATCGACTTTGATCCCCAAGTTCATCTGAATGATAAAAAATGCACCAACAACGAAACAATGCATGATTTATTCCTGTAGGGAAATGATTCTCTGTAAAGTGCCTGTAGGTGAGACGTGTGTGTGTGTGTGTGGACAGAGACGGTCTGGGACACTGGGGGACTCACTGATTCACAACTGTGTTTAGTTGAAGACTCTGCTCTGATCTGCAGCTCTGTTGGACTCCATGACAACCAAAGAGGAAGTGACAACACAATCTACAATCTCATCTTTAGAAATGGGTTGGGGAGGGGATCAGAAAGGTTCATAACGGTGATAGAAACGGAGATGTGTGGTTTAGGAGGATATAGGCCAGAGAGAAAGAGAGGGAGAGAGAGTTTTAGCAGGAAGAGGGCGAGTTAGAGACGTGCATGTAGACGTAGACTCAGCTCTTATCTCTTATCTGCTCTCCGACTGGTGGACCGACATTTGTACATTACATTACATTACGATCATTTGGCAGACGCTTTTATCCAAAGCGACTTACATTACATTTCCACCCTTCGCAGGGGGGGAGCAATTGAGCAACACAATCAATCAAATCTTCTTTTTTTTTTGCAGAAGGAAATTAAATGGAAAAGAAAACACATACAAACTATATTACTGTGGTCACATATCTCACATGATGTTACGCCAAAGGGGAAACTTAAGACTGATTGATTGGTTTCTTATATTTTAAATGTACGACTCGATTGAACTCTGTATCATCAAACATATAAAGGGGCCACTTTGATATACTTTGTATGTTGTTGCATTTTACTGTACATATTGTAAATGAGTGCCAGAGGGCGAGTAGGGACCAGGGAACACACACACACACACACACACACACAGACACACACACACACACACACAGGTGTCACATCCCAGGAGCTGTGTGTTTGTCAGAGGGGTGGAGGTCGGGTTGAGCACACAGGGATGTTGCGGCTCTGGAATGGAGCAAACGCAACACTCCTGGTTGAAGTGAAAAGGATCCAGCACGGACGTGTGAGAAGATCTGCAAAAAAAAAAAAAAAGCTCCGTGAAGCCAGAAGAAGCTTCACAAGACGAAGATGTGACGACCGTGGACGCCGGCCAATCAGTGTTTGATCTTTTTTGATGGGATGAAAGGAGAAATGGATTTTTTTGGGGGCTGTTTGGGAAGTTTTAGTTTTCTCTCCAGACAATCATACACACGTTTGAGCGGATAGAAGGCAGATTTGGTTTCTTTGGTTTGGAAAAAGTCGAGGTTCTCTGTCAAAGGCGTCGTCAGATCTCCTATTTTTCTATCGATCTCTATTTTTGTACAGTTTGTGTTCGGCCGATGTTATTAGACAGATTCAAAGCTGAACTGTTGAATTGAATAATGTGTGTGCGAGCAGGTGTGTGTGTGTGCGCGTGTGTGTGAATTTGTCTAATGCTGGATGATGAAGAGGGGAGCTGGATGCAGGATAAATTGCTTGTGTATGTGTGTGTGTGTGTGTGTGTGTGTGCTGGGAGCTGTTTCATATGGATTTCTGTTGCTCTAAGAGATTGTTTCACTGTTGTGTGTGTGTATATTGGATTGAGGAGTAATGATCTTGTATTTGTGTTTTAAAATGACCGACTTGATCATTAAACTGAGAGAAAGACCAACAAACACAAGCTTCCTCACTTCATTTGTTCACCATCATCACACACTCGCAGGCTGCAAACTAAGCAAAATAATCAATCACAGATGTTTTACATTATTGAACCTTATCTTTGTCCCTGAGCTCCGTGTGGTGAAAGTGCCGAGTCAGCTAAACCAGCCGGGACCTGATCGGCCGTACGTGAGTGTGGCCAGCGTGCAACTTTGTGGGCAACCTCACTTCCGGCAGAGCCTCGTCCTCCAGGGCCTTATGGTATGCAGACTGAGTGGAGCGGCTCCATGTAGATCTGCGTCTCTCTCTGACGTCGTAACTTCAGTCAGAAACCCTGTTCAGGATTCTGGACCTCAGTTTCCCCAGGAAATTCTGAAGAAAAACAGCGACATGTGTTTTACTCACACTTTCAGTCTTTCTTCCTCTTTTTCATTTCCTCTCTTTGAACCCGTTGACCAACACTTGCCACAACCCGTCCAGTGACTTTATGCAAATTTTGCGTTTGCAGAAATGCTCCTAAACACATTTGTAGAATTGAAAAAGTTCTGCGACTGAGGATGAAATCAGAACTTTTACCAAATCTCAAATACGAGAAACGACTGATGTAACGACGTGAATGTGGAGCGAAGGAAATGAAGGAAGTGAAGGAAATGAACGATATGAAGGACGTGACAAACTGAGCTGTGGCCTGCTTTGCTGCGTTTTGTGGCTTGGCCTTAATTGTCAGTCCTTTTTTGTGACACTTAAAGTATTTTCAAAGTATTTCCCTGGATTCCACTCCAAAACCTGGGTGGAATCTGATCCTCACTGACACTCAGACTCAGCCTGATTCTATTCACGCTCTCTCCTTCTTTCCCCGCCTGTCGCTCACTCGCTCCTTCCTCCTTCCTGTCTCTGACCAGGTAGCTGGGGTCAGAAAGAGAGAGCGAGAGGGAGAGAGAGAGAGAGAGAGAGAAAGAGAATACAGGACCCATGTTATCCCTGTTAAGAGGGAGAGAGTGGACACTAAATATAGCCCCACCCCCTCCCCCTGTAAGGACATTAGCCCATCTGCAGAAAGCTGATTAGCCTCCTTCATAAGCATGTGCTCAGTTCTGTGGTGCAGTTACAGCCCAGAGATTTGCTGGCTATTGCACTGTAACGTATACCTCCATCCCCCCCAACACACACACACACACACACACACACACGTACACGCCCTGCTGTCGATTAGATCACTCTTGCATAGGGCAAAACAAAAACAAAAAAAGAGTTCACCTCCTTATCAGGGCCTCAGAAATGAAGTGAGACAACGAGCGGATAGGTGTGTTGCACAACGAGCAAGGGAGTTAACGTAGGTGTGTGTGTGTGTTTGTGTGTGTGTGTGTGTGTGTGTGTGTGTGTGTGTGTGTGTCTGAGGTAAATGGCTATCTGATAAAGAAGGAAACGTGAGCGTCTTTTACAGGAATAGTAATTGATATGTAGTACTGAAGAAGAGGAGGAGGAGGAGGAGGAGGAGGAGGACAGGATTCCACTCTCTGGAAAGACTTATGAGAGGTGGACGGTCTTCAAAGAGTCAATCTTGTGTTTAGAGGAGAAGCACAGAGAGGATCCATCAAAACCTAGGAGGGGTTTATATCACCGTGCTGAGAGTTCAGAGACGCCCAGAGGAAGATGTGTGCAAGATCTTCCATAGTTGTCGTGGCGATTCATCCAGCGACATCACACGAGAGAACTTTTCTATTCCTAGCCCTTTTTTTCCGAGAAGAGGGTTTTATTGGATGAGAGTGACGTGAAACATTGCGTATGTGACGCTGGAGCGGCGAGCCCAAGAATCCATCAGGCTCAGCTCGGCTCAGCTCAGCCCGGCCCGAGGTCAGAGGTCACCCAGTAAATCAAACAACGGCAAGACGAGACTGTGAGAAACAGCAGAGTGTGTCTGTGTGTGTGAGAGGGAGGGAGAGAGAGAGAGAGAGAGAGAGAGAGAGAGCGTGTGTGTGTGTGTGTATCTCCCGTTGTGTGCGTGTGCTGTCTCTTTATTTGTGTTACAGGATAATTTGTGTTGCTTTTACAGATTACAAAAAGTGCTTGCAAGCAAAATTTGATCCTCTTGATTATGAGGCAAACATAATATTAATAATGTCTCATACTTGTTGACAAAACGTGCTGGTTTCCGTGACGCCACGCTGCCAAATAACTGACTCGGGTCGAAGCAATAAATCATATTCAGCTATAATCTTAAGTGTTTATGCCGGCTGGTGTAAATACTTTGGCCATCTGGAGCTCAGAGTGAAACCAGCCATTAACAAACACGTCTGAAAGCTGAGACGGGCCGGCCCACATGATTGGACGGTTCGCTCCAAAAGGGAATAAAGCCATAAATTAATCTGCATACAGTTTTCGTCAAGCATTACTGGAGAGAGCGAGGAGGCGTTGTGTTCTGTGATTCTGTCTATGGAGCCAATCAGCAGTGAACCCATGACCATCACCATCATCATTATCACAAACATAATCTTTAGCTGTGTTTTGGGGGATCGCCGTGCCAACCCGCACTTTGGAAAATGAGGCTTGATTCCTGGAGTGTTCCCTGAAGTCTGACTGCAGAAATGTGAACCAAATGTTCTCACGAGCTCAGAAAGACGCCAACGCTTCGCCCATCCGCTCGTCTCTCACAGGTTCGTCTGGGCAGAGTTATGATGGAGATGATGCAGTGGTGAGGTTTGAGCCCGGGGAGTAAACATCACACACACACACACACACACACACACATCAGAGTCATGGACTGCGACTGTACTTGTGTTCTCATATGTTTGTGTTTGATTGTGCACATCTGTCTGCGATTCTGTTTACAGCCCTCACAGGAGGTCGACACGATGATGAAACAGCAGAGACGGAGCCTGAGAAAGGGTGGAGGAGATACATGCGTGTGTGTGTGTGTGTGTGTGTGTGTGTGTAAAGTCACTTCTCTGCCACGCAAAGAGGATCTAACATGATGACCGATGAAGTATCACTTCCGTGCGTGTTGGCCAGATCTTGATTGGCAGTAGCTCCACCTGACCAAGCTTCTCCTGTGTGTGTGTGTGTGTGTGTGTGGGCAGCAACATATCCTTTGCTGGCATGGATGTGGCTTTCTTAAATCTCTAAAGTATATTTCGTCTAAATGCTGACTTGCACTTCCCTCCTGGTGTGTGTTAACAGTCTAATCTGTAATGGGCATTTATTTTCAGCACACACACCTCCTGAGGGCTTTGTGTGCAGTCGAAATTGAATTGCCAAGGTGCTAATTTATGTGTGTTTGCGTGTGTGTGTGTATCCGTGTGTGTGTGTGTTGGGCTCCAGTTGTGCGCACACATCCTGGAGAAAGCGCAGCCACTCCCCCGCCGCCTGTAATGATAGTCATTTGCACGCTGCCACACACCTGCCAGCTCGCAGCTCGCGCCAAAAACACACCTGTGCGCGCTTAAGTATACCTCTGTCAGGTCGCGAGCCTGCAGGGGAGCAGGAAGTCCAGACCGGCCTCCAGGAAGAGCGGATCTCCTCCTGCCTTCACGGTGTCTGTAGCGCTGCGTGACTCTGTTACACGCAGGGGAAAGATTGTTTAGCGTCTCATTCTTATTAATTAACCGCAGGTTGTGTGTGTTTCTGGGAGGTTTGTGTTATTGGAGTGTGAAGTCTCCGGTTTGCTTGTCGGTCCCACAGCAATGTTCTTGGCCCAAAGCAGCAAAACAAACTAATCCCAAAGCGCTACAGTTTGATAGAGTTTATCGTTTTGCTTTTAGCGCCTCTCGCGGCGACAAATTGGCCGGATGTGAACGTTCAAAGACGGTGAGAAACACTTTGGAACAGGTGTGATCAATCATTTCTGAGGCCAGTCTGTTTCTCATAGCTAGCTTATGTGAAATCAATAGCATTTTAATGTGTTTCTGACCTCAAAGCAAACGCAGATGATCCAGATGAGGAATGTTCTAAATCTAGCAAACAAACGCGACTAATTCACAAAACACAGCCGCGGATGTGACGCGTAACGGTGTTCCCTCATTCCCTCGTTCCCTCAAGAGGCGTCACTCTGCTCTTCCCTCGTTTGTAAACTGTATTCAGTTCAATCATCAATTCATTTCCTATGTAAGCGCTCTCAGTTGATGAGTCAGTTTATTTATTGAAATCTCTTACAAATTCTGAGGATTAATTTCTTTGACTGACACGTTTCCGTTTCCCTTCTCCTCTCACTCCCTTGGCAGCAGCGTAATGCGTGCAGGCTCTTACATGTGTAGCTTTTACACAACCGTTTTCTGCTAATGGGACCCCAGGGTGCTAATTTCCGTGAGGGAAGCTTTATGAATGAACTGTACAGTGAAGAGTCTGAGTGCTGAGTGACTTCACTGTCAACCGGGGCGGATGCAATATGACAAACTGTGTTACTGGAGTATGAAGAGACTTCAAGTGTGGATTTAGATTAGAGTGTAAATAGGATTTGAGTGCAGAGACGCCTCACAAGTCTGTCATCACAGTAATAATCTGATGCCCTGAAGATGTGCTGCTCTTATAATGTGTGTGTGTGTGTGTGTGTGTGTGTGTGTGTGTGTGTGTGGATGATCTCCTGGACACTGAGCAGCATGTCTCCGCTCGTGTCTCCTCTAATGTCTCAGCTCATGTCTCCTCTGATGTCTCCTCTCATGTCTCTGCTCATGTCTCCTCTCATGTCTCCTCTCATGTCTCCTCTCATGTCTCCTCTCATGTCTCTGCTCAACAGTCTCAACAATGTCTTCATGTTGTATCCTATCACCTGTTTTGATGACAGCAGAGGAGAGGAGGCCTCCGTCGTCCCTCCCTCTGCTCTGCGGTGCGTGAGAACCGTGCGTCCTGCAGCGTGTGTCCTACGGTTTGTTTGAGCGAGTGCAGGTGTCGCTCCTCTTCATGTTTGCTCCGTACACACAGTCATCATCTTAAGATAACAGTGACCAATTGTACCCAAAATAAAATGCAAAACCTTGTTAAAAGTGTTTGGCTTTCATGACCTAGAGTGCCCGAGGAGCTCAAACACACTGGAAGGTTAAACACACACACTCCACCTTTCTGTCTCTCTGTCAGTCTTTCTTTCCAAACTTGACCTCCTTCTCTGCTTGGTGGATGTATTTCTGTCTCTCCCTCCATTACTGCAGCAATTTGCAAAATCCTTCACAGCGAAAATACAAAATCTAAAAAAGAGAGAGACTAATTGCATAGTAACGAGTATTTTAATTGATGTCGAGTAAACTGAGGCCGGAGTGAGACCGCAGCGGTCGGACGCTTGGCAACGTGACCCGGCAACCAAGTTCACCCAGACAGATCCGACTGTAACATTTCAGACCTGTCTCTCTCTGTGTCTGTCTATCTCTCTGTCTGTCTGTCTGTCTGTGTCTCTCTCTCTTTGTGTCTCTCTTTCACTCTGTCTGTCTCCTTCTCTCTCTTGCTCTCTCTCTCTCTCTCTCTCTCTCTCTCTCTCTGGCTCCGTTTCACACTTTCCCCACATGTTTCCGTCTTTGTATGACCTTGTTTTTCTCTCTCTCTCTCTCTCTCTCTCTCTCTCTCTCTCTCTTCCTTCCTCGGTCGCCCGCTCGCTACTTTAATGGGCGTTCATGGTTAATCAAGGGTGTTTTTTTGGGGATAAGCAGAGCCGTTAGCTTTTCTTTTTTTGTTTTGGTTCTTGTTTTGGTTCTTCTTTAAACACATATGGCATCCATGCCCCAGAGAGAGAGAACTGTGTGTGCTTGTGAGGGCTCATCAAGCGTTCCCTTGTTTGGTGGACGGGCAGAGAGGAAACTATGCGTTGCGGTTCAGACTTATGGAAGGTAAAACGTCAAAGACAAATTGTCCTGGAGTCAAAAAAGGTCTGTGCTTGTGCGTTTCCATCATCTTGCACTTTCTCCTGTTGGACACACACACACACATACACACACTTCACTCTGCTTCCCAAACCAGCTGATTGATGTGAGCTCCTAAAGCTGAAAAGTGAAGGTTGAACTCCGGGAGCCACAGCCACCGATCTGTGTGTCTCTCCTAATGACAGATTTATAGCTCTGCAACGCCACGTCCCTGTAAGGCCTGTGGGGGTCAAAGGTCACGGGTCAGGGGAGTAACAAAGGGGACAGAGAGGTGAGAGGAGTGTGTGAAGATCTGAACAAGCGCTTGATTCATTCAGCTCCTCGTCCTCTTGCTCCTGATTGATGATTGACGATGCTTATTTAGAATTTCAAGGTTTAGAACCCCTGGTCAGGATGAGCTTGACTGGACTGCACACAAAAATACACACACACTTGCACCTTTACATGCACACACACACACACGCACACACACACACACACACACACACACACACACACACGAAGCGATTCTCTCATCTCACACCAGGGCTTTGTTTACACGGGGGGGGCCCAACCATCTTTCACGTCGTCTGAAACCTGACTAGTTCATCCACCCCCTGACCCCGCTTTCACCTTCCTTTCCTGCCCTGTAACACCCCTGACACACTCACACACAAACACACACACACAGTTGTAGAAAGAGGTCAAAGAAATTGACCCCGGGCCGTTATGTCACCGGCAGAAGTCGATCAAAGGGAAAACCAGGAGAAGACCCAGTCACACTTTGCCCAGGGTCAGCACCTCCATCCCGATCTGTCGCTGTGGCAACAACACAGTCTAGATACACAGAGAGTTCCCTCGTCTGTATCCCAGACGACGGGAGCGTTGCTGTTTTAAGAGCGCAAGGTTCAGAAATGATTATAAGGGGAGGATTGTGATGAAATCTACCGAGCAAGTCTGGGATGCTTCAAGTGGTGTGCAGGTGTGTGTGTGTGTGTGTGTGTGTGTGTGTGTGTGAGTGTGCTGCACAGAGGGCAGCATTAATCAGCAAAGTGTTAGAGCTGAGTCGGAGTTCAGTCAGAAAAATAAACAGTTGGCCACATGTTTCATTTGAGCCTTTGGAGGAATCATTTTGATTTTATTCTAAGACGACACAAAACATACATTTAGTTTTTTTTTTTTCCTCTAAAACGCCGGAGCCCAAAGCTGCAGTGAACTTCATCACTTTCATAGGCCCAAAAAAAGTCTAATCCGATTAGAGCAGCGAAAGCAGCCAAATACCTCCACCTTCCCTGACCAGAGTCCACGTCTGTCTGCAGCCACTTGTTGTTTGGGAGGAGGGGCGGGGGGGGAGGGAGCGTCTGGTTCATATTGATGTGGTCATAGACGCCAAAGAAACATGAGAGGAGGGCGAAATCTTTCAGACAATCCTAACAGGGAACAGTCCTGGATTCCCGCTGTGACCCAGGACAGTGTGTGAGTGTGTGTGTGTGTGTGTGTGAGTGTGTCCCATCTGCGCTCCCCTCAGAACATCTGAGCACAGCTGGTGAGCAGAAGTGCGGGGAGAGAGAGAGAGAAAGGGAGAGAGAGGGAAAGAGAGGGAGAGAGAGAGTTGAACTCAAGGACAGAGGTACTTCAGGGTGAGACAGACGATGGAGGGACGTTCTGCACGTGCAGGTTAGAGTTGACGGGCTTGTATCTTCATCCTCATCTTGCAGCTGTCTGAGCTTCAGGTTTCTCTTCTGAAGGAGGATGAGCGTTTCTGCGGCAAAGTGGTTGTAACTCACGGCCTTATCGTAGGGAGGACGACATCGTCTCACTCTTGTTTTGCTCATTTCTGCTCCGCTGTAGGTCTGAAGGGAGTCTCAGGCGTTTATCAGAGATGTTTTCCTTATAACTTCTGCACTGATATGAATATCAGCAACATAACACACACACACACACTCACACACACACACACAAAAAGCTACACTGTTTACTCTATTTTTCTCGTTGTTTTTCATGCACAGATCTTTTCCGCTCTTGTTCCACTCGCTGTCTCTCTCCCCCAAATATTTTGTGTGTTAGTGTGTGTGTGTGTGTGTGTGTGTGTGTTATTTCACTGGGAGGATGGAGTGCACAGCGGTGGCCCTGGCATATTTCCTCTGAGACACAGAGATGCAAATGACTCCACCAACACAAAACAATTCGCCTTAAGTCTGCCCCAAAACCTCTTACAGCACCGTCCAAGGACACAGTGCTGCACACACACACACACACACACACACACACACAGATGAGCAGACATGGACCAGAGTTGTTGGCAGGGGCTGCTTGTTATGGATTCAGTGTGTGGACGCTGCGGTTGGAAAACCAGATCCAGTCCAACCCCCAAAAAACAGAAAGTGAATTCAAAAAGCTGGAAATAGAAACAACGAGATCCTGTCTTCACTTTCTGTTAACTAATTACTGTCCAACAGGAGGAAGCGATGATCAGGTGGGGGAGGGGGAAGGGAGGGGGGGGGCGGCAGCCAGGTTTGATGCTTTATTTACCTCCCAAGGAATGATGGCAGCGTTTATTAGAACACAAATTACAACGTATACGAGATGATTCACAGCCCGGGAGGCAAAGGCAGATTCTTCTAGTGTTAATGGTTGACGCTGTAAAAGTGAATGGTACACACTCAAACACGGGATGTACTGTTGGAATGTTTACAGAAACAGACGGGCGTGTGTGAGATAAGAGACGGATAATTGTGAGATATCTTCCCTCCAAACTAAAGACCGGACTCTCCGCAGCACAGATGAAGCTGTTTACCTGCTAGTTGACCTTCTGAGTGTTCCTGAAGCTCTGCCCACATTCTCTCTGCGATGACAGAGCATAAATAATGCTGTGATGGCCGCCGTTAAGAGCCATAAAACTACAGGAGCGATCCCTCTCCTAGATTACAGTCATTTGCTGTACTTCTGCACAGACTGAACAGATGTTATTAATGGCCTGAAAAACTTTTACTTCTTCTTCTTCTTCTTCTTCACTTTTGTCAGCGGAGTTCTTGCACTTCTTCTATACTGGAGACCCACTCCTGGAATGCCCACCTTGTTGTCGGGACCACGGGAGGGAAAGATTAGAGAAGGATTAGAATTCATTCAACTGTTCTCGGCTCCAGTCCATGGAGAAGTAACTCCTGTGATGTCATAGAGGTCACTTCCTCTGACCTTTGGCAGACTAAAATGTGCTTCCTCTTCTCACAACAACAAACCAAAATGTGGAGGGTTTCGCTAAACATTTTGCA
>NW_027466908.1:1045000-1070000 GCF_046128005.1 Genypterus blacodes | reverse complement strand
AGGAAAGGCATTCATCTAGGATTGCAACAGTGTGTTTGAGTGGTGTAGACACACACACACACACACACACACACACACACACAAATGCTCTCATGAGTCTGAACTTTATTCAGACTAATGTTAGAAGTTTTGTAAGTAATGGGCCGGGCCTGAAACAGGGAGGACAGGTCTAGATGTTTGACTGATGCTGCTTCATTTCACTCCACTGCAGGTTTATAATGTTTCAGCCGAGTGTGCAGAACATTTGGATTAGATATCGTTTGTTTCTATCCAGTTTTTAACACATCCAAGGAGACGAGCTGCGTGGTTTTCCTGATATACGGAGTGTTGTAAGTTCATTTCCACCATTTGATGATAGTACATACTCTCTATAGCATGTAGAGCATTCAGACCTTTAGAATGCTGTATTGTTCATGTGTATCATCTCTAATACTCTATTATCTCATATTCTTCCAATATATTTTCCAGCTGCAGCAATGTTTCTGAAAGACTAATAGTTTTACCACCAGGTCTTGTAATGCTAAAAAAGAGCAGAAATGAGAATAAATAAAGGAGATAAATCCTCTAAAGTAACACTGCTCATGCTTTTAACCATTTTCAAACTGCGTAATCGCCTCCGTGTCTGAGGGTTTGGTCAGGAAGTGATCAGTTAACATGGAGCAAGGTTTAATTGAAGGGAGTGATTTGTGTCACTTTGTCTCTCATTACAAATCAAAAATGAATTACAGGACAGATTTTGTCTCCTGGCCAGAAACGTGACAGACGCTCACGCTCAGACGAGCAAGTGCACTCCTGTTGACTTTCCCACACTGTACCTTTTATGATAGAATGGCAAATATGCTCCAGGCGTTGCTTCAGGCTTATCAAACTATTCAACTCAAACAAACAGTATGGAATGTTGTCATTGAACATTGGCTGCAGACATACAATGCAACATGGAGGAGCTGAGGGAAAAGAAAAACTCCTCTCCGCTGAGAGCTTATCCGCATGAATTATATCAAGCGTCCAACTCCCACGTGGGCAGATGTGTGGCATGTAACCTTGGAGACGGCAAATAGTTTGAAAAATGGTCACGGTCAAATGCAAAAGTGGAAAATGTAGCTTTTGGCTATCCTGGCTGATAAACAAAGCAACATAATATACAGAGACGTTTGCATCGGCCAAGTAATTACATCTGCGAAGGTTGATCTCACTTCTCCAGATGGGAGGATGTGCAGGGAGATGGAGCGCAATCAGTGCTCTGGAATACCAGATAGAAGACGTTTGACTGTTTATCTGAAAGGCCTCTTAACTTCTGAAGACCTCCAGATAACCGGAGAGGCTTTTTGGATGAACCACTTCAGTCTGCTATTCCAGTTTAGTGATTGCACCTTAAGCAGTTCCACAGCTTGATCACGGGTGGAAAAAAGACAGGCATCCCATTAGAGGAGGAGGAGGAACGCGTGTAGCACCAAGTGAAAGCAGCAGAGAAGAGCGGAGGGTCACGAGTTTAAGACGCACAACTTGAATCAAAAGAACACATGGGATGAGATTGTGACCGTGGGGAGAGGAATAGATCCACCCATGACCCCAGTGGGCTTATGGGTCTTAAATTCAGTACCATCAACATTTCACAGTGTGTAAATTTAAAACAGCGTTGCCTTTAAAGTGGCTCCAAATTTCCAGCTGTTATGCAGAACTGTTATCTGACCCAGATGAAGCTCAGACGCACTGTCGGCGGGGAATAAAAGTTAAAAGCAAGGTGAGAGTTAAAAGAAAGAGCAGAGCAGGAACGCCGATGCCGATACACACAAATGTGGACGTACACGTCTGAACACACACTCAGACATCTATAGATTCATGAAACCACATGCAAAAGTACACAGTTCCCTCATTTCCTCTCAGGCATTAGATGATGACATGTGTAATGTAATAAAAGAGGAAGAAATATGAGGTTAGACGGTGTGACTTGACTTAGTATGTGAGCAGATATGCAGCGCTTTTAAAAACAGCAGCTGTGGAGGAAGTTTTCCGCTCACACGTTCGGCCTTGAGTTGGAAAGAAGAAGAGAAAATTCAAGCAGCCATGATTTGTGGCAGTGGAGGGGACAGCTAGACAAAACCACAGGGGGCAGAATGCAGAGGAGAGGTGTCGCTGTGGTCTGTGGAGGACAGACGTGCAGCAGACAGGCCGCTGGAGTCAAAGGCCACCAACGCAGCAGCAGCCAGGAGGAACGGGACAAGGAGGCCACAAAGCCGTCCCACTTGTCTTAAACGTCTTTTCTTAGGTCATCCAGTGAAATAAAGCGACGGTGTCAGGCTCCATATTTCCATTTAGAAGGCGATCAGACAGGGTCATTTCTGTGAGATGTTTTATTGCAGTGTGATGATCTGAACCTTGTGCTTTGGCCTTCAATCACCAGATTTCAACTCAACTGGACAACTTTGGGGTTCCATCGCTCCAGCTGAGCTCCAGACACTTGATTGATCCCTGAAGCTGAAGCTGAAGTTGTTCCTGCAGCTCGTGGAGGTCCAGCACCTTACAAAGACACGCTAAGTTGATTTTTCCTTTTAATCTCGTCACCCATCTGTTTGCTCTTGCAGATGAATGTAGAAAACCCATCAACTGATTTGGACGTTAGAGGAAGCAGGATGTGCTGTATGCTTTAATGACCACAGGGTAAATTGCTGGCTCAGGTCACTGCTGTTCCTCTGACTGTTCCTCTGACGCCAGACACTGACCTGAGCTGCAGCAGGGTCACAGGCAGTGGGTCAGGCCCTGAGCAGTGGATCCAGTTCAGATTAGCAGTAACAGAACATGACAGTGCTGAGAGGCTTTGCTCTCTGTGGGCCAGAGGATTAATTACTGCTGCAGTTCCTCTATAGCTGCAGCGACATACGCTACTACCTGTGAGAATACACTGAGCAGAATATTGCACCAAGTTTTCTATTGAATTCAGTTAATAACTTCTTGCAGAAGTGCTTTTGAGCAGGGCACTGAATCTGTTTTGCTTGAGTGTTTCATGGACGACAAAGTAGCAAAGCAATATTGCATTCCACAGTGAATCATGGAGCAAAATGACATTTTCTTCAGCTCCAAGTCTTCAAAAGCAACATGACTCCCTTAACAACGACATCATTGTGAGCAGATATGACAGCTGAGGCACATTTAAACCAGCAACTTCGCCTACAGTATCTCCCAGTAACCACTGTCCCCATTATGGGCTTATTGGCTGAGCTGGTACTGAAGCGGCTGTAAATATAATTAGTGACCACATTGTGCTGGAGCTGCTTGGTGTTGACTCCGGCTTTCCAGGCCACAGTTGCAGACCCCAGTGTGACTGACTTCATTTCAAAATAATAAAAACCGACCCAATTAGTCTTGTTTTTTTATTAGCCGCACTTCATTTTCTAAATTTACGCGAGACCGCTCAGCGTGCCCTATGACAACGTTCGGTCCAGTCCAAATAAAAGGCTACACACTGTCTGCCAGCGAGGAGAATCCTGGGAATCACATTTCCTGCAGCGATTCCAAGACAGTGAGCAAAGTGCAAGTGCAGAGAGAGAGATTCCCTCTCACAAAGGCAACAACAAGCCTCGCGTCAAAAGTGCACATTCATCATTTAGGCCGGCTGTATACGACCTCATAAAGGGAGTAATGAGAGGTTTGCAACTCTGTTTTTCACAACTGGAGTCATATTATGTAGAGGGACTTTGGTATAATGTATTTAGTTGAACAAAAACTCCATTTCTTCTTTTACAAGTGGGTTTGGTCATAAAGGTGGAGTGTTTGGATTCTGGCTCCTCCGTCTGTGGGAAACTCAAACGTTGTGAACGTAGCAGCGTTTTAATCATAATGTTGAAGGGTAACATTTGAGAGCTTCTCCATTTTCAAAATAAGTCATCATAATATTCTCCCCCCCCACCCTCAGCCATTTAGTATTCGACTTTATGATCCCAGTTTTCATTAAGCGCATGAAACGACAATTTCTGGGGTCACTGCATAGGTTAGGGTATGGCTGCAGCCGGGCCAAAGAATGTCATTCCTTATTAACAGAAGCTGCAGCTTAGAGCCAAAGACTTGGGTTACAACAGCGGAGCAGAAGAGCTCGGGCCAAGCAGCACGAAAAATCAATATCACACACGAGTCCAGCAACACTCTGGGATCTCCTCCACTCCCTGTCAGCCAACGAGTGAGTACTACTACGAGTGGTAAGGTTATACTCTACAGAAACATGTGTACAACTGCTATAGGTGGTTACTGTTGTTAAGGAATGTCTGTCCAACTTACAATATGTGTGAAATATGATGAAGTCCCCCCGCTACAATCATTCCACAAACATGCTCCTCAAATGTCCACTTCTCAATTCTGTGGAACAAATGTGCTTAGTGTGCAGTGTGTGTGTGTGTGTGTGTGTGGGAGGGGGGGGTGGGTGTGGGTGTGTGTGTGTGTGTGTGTGTGTGTGTGTGTGTGTGTGTGTGTGTGAGTGGCGGAGTGAAAGGCGTGATGAAATGCAAGTGGAAAGGGAAAACAAGTGAAGAAAAACAGAAGGGAAACCAAGAAAGAAAGAAAGTAGGAAAGCACATATCAGGGTTCCATCAGTCACGGTCTACATGTGGGGCCTGGACTCTTGTACCCACACACTTAAAAAGCGGAACTGCCCTTGGGTCAAATGAGGATAAGACATTATGTGTGTGTGTGCGTTTGTGCATGTGTGTGAAATACACGTATATGAGCACACTATCTTGGGCGAAATTCCTGCTTTATGGGAAACCATAAATGCCGAGTTGCTCTCAAAATGGCACAAGCCCCGTGACCTAATGCCACATCTAGCCAGCCGCTGGAGACGGAGATGGATCGGCTACTGAGGGGAGGCGGTTAAAGCTCATCTGTCTTCCCCATTAGAACCATATGAAACCACTCAGCGTAATGGTGCTGATCCAGACGAGGCAGAACCTGTGAAAGAACGCTGCACGCCGTAATTAGATGGAATGGGACACACTGTAGTTAGGGCAGGAGCACTAATTAAAGAAGCATGAAGTAGTTGGATAGTTGTTTACCCACGTATGGGAAATAAAGCCATGTTGGGAACGAACAAATCAAATGTGTTTACCCCGAAACCAAAATACAGACTGTTTACTTCTCCTTTAGCTTGGACGTAACGTATATTCTGCCGTCACAGCTGTCTTGCGTAAACCGAGGGAATGAGCGCTCAGACATCACAAATGAACACAAGCGCTCGCCTTCACATATACAGAGAACCGCTGAGGAGAGTAAGTGTATACTGTATACACACCCGGAGAGCCCGGCCTCCATAAGCCTGTAATTTCCTGGCAGCACGTGCCGAAGCAGAGGCAGGACTCGTGGGAATACATCGAGACTACGCAAAGAGGACTACGCAAAAAGGCAGATGTGCTGTGCCTCCCTGTGTGCTGTATGTTGATGTCGTATGTTCCAATATAATCGGCAGCCGACACGTTTATGGCGCAACTTCCTCCTAAGCGATCAGTCACAGGAGCTCTCAACCCTCTCAACAGACCAATGTTTTGGAAAAGTGGTATTTCCCAAAAGGCCTTTTTTCTCCTTTTTTTAAGCAGTGTTCTGCTGCAGAGGTATGTGGAAAATGGTTCCGCCCAGGTGGTTGGCTGTGAATGAGCCCGACTGGAGGAAATGTCCCCCTCGGTGGTTTCTGCACAGTGTGCTCCTGCATAAATCCGTTGCTAATTTACGTCTCGATGGGTGCTCCGGGGTGCTAAAACCAGATGCCTGCTCTCTGGCAGCGGGGCAAGCGGGCTGGAAACTGTGAAGTGTTGACACTTTTTGAAAATGGTAGCGCCAGATGTAAAATGAAGGCCGTAAAGAGTGATAAACAGGTTAGCAGACAGCGGCCGTATAAAGTGTGAGGTCACGTTACAGGCCAGGAGAGAGAGGGCATGTCAGGCAAGACACACTTCTACTAACTACGGCTGCAACTGCTAAACCAACAGCTGCTGTTCTACCTTGATTCCTTCATTTAACTACACAATAAGCAGATTTATACTGAATTGAGTCAAAGCAGCAGTTCCCAAATAAAGCTAAAAATTGCAGACGATGCTAAACAGCTGCAGTATAAATGTCACAAAACCAAACCACCGTAAGCAGAGTCGGCATTACTGCAACTGCAATAGAGCCAAGTGTTGATAGTGCACTAATATGAAGTCGGGTTCTTCAGCCCACACTGCGCCAACCCAACCTCCCAGGCCGCCCTGATGTGGCCGTAGGGACGATCGGCCCGTGGTCACGACTGATTATAGGACCACAGACGAGCCTCCCTCACATGCTGCATCTGCCCAGGCTAAATATGTCAAGACAGACTGGTACAGGGACCACACAGATGCGTGTGTGTGTGGATGTGTGTGTGTGTGTGTGTGTGTGGTGGTGTGGAGGAGGCGGCTAGTTATGAGCATGCAGGTGAATCTGTAAAAGCGGGTAATTTATGTGATTATGATCAATATGTGTAGTGTGTAGTTTTCTTTCTTTCTTTCTTTCTTTCTTTCTTTCTCGCTGTTTTCCATTCGGTCATTCTTTCTCCACACAATGCAAACATCACAGTTTATAATTGTAGAATTTATCCCAGGGATTTGTCAGTCTTTCATTAAACACAACACACAAAAACACACACACACACACAAGCGGTCAGAGGGATTCAGTGGTCAGATTTATGTCTGACTTTATGAGGGTTATATTCCTCTGAATCATCAGCAGATCCCAGGGGCATATCCAAGAACATACACACACACACACACAGACAGACACACACTCAGCACTCTGCTTTCCATGACTGTTTTAGGATTCTAGACGTTTGTAGTTTCAGTCTCTTGACCAGTGTAGTGGAAGACAGTCCAGCTGGATCCGACACTCCGCCTCATGGAAAAAGGAGAAACAGCAGACTAACAGAATCTTGCTGAGTAAACAGGAACGGATTCGGCTTCAATCTATATCCCACGCTTTAAGATAATGCATTCCAAGCAACTAAAGCATCCAAGTCATTCCTAAACATCACCATCAGCTCTAACAGCATTCATCTCACTGCTGCTGTGCCAAGAAGATCTGCAGCCATATCTCAAAGAATGTAGTGTGCATGAAGGCTTATTTGCCTGAAACAAACTATAGTGACGGAACGGTGAGGATGAATGATGATGCTGATGATTGATGATGATGAACGGTGATCTACAGCCTAAAATAAAGTTGATCGTTGATTCTTTGTTGGGTGAAGCGCAACGAAGATTAAACCTGAATCACCGGAGCCTTTCAGTGGGGAATGGCAGCTCGATGGCGCCATCTAGTGGGGCAGGGGAGGAAACGGAAACATGCCTTTTGCCAAATTCGGTTTGCACCAGAAACGCGAGTATTCCTGCAGACGAGTATGTATGTATGTATGTATGTATGTATGTATGTATGTATGTATGTATGTATGTATGTATCTATCTATCTATCTATCTATCTATCTATCTATCTATCTATATCTATATCTATCTTTATCTATACTGTATATTTCTTCAAGCACAGATGGAGGATATAAGCGGAATCGCTCGAGCGCAATTACCTGCGACGCGCGTGCAGACTCACGCACTCACGCGCACAATACCCCCCCGGCTTGCCTCCTCGGCGCATGCGCGGTGCGGTGTGTCTCGGGGAGTCCGGTTGGCTGGAGAGGAGGTGATGTGCCTGGGCGGCTGCATGCATGACACACGGGCGGGCCTCCGGTCGTCACACGGTTCCGCTCGCCTTCACCGGTTTTCTGGCCAAATTGCAGTTTAATGTGGGAGTGTAGAATTTAATTATCGGTACCGGACAGAACACGACGCAGTCACAGTGAGAGAGACGGGCGTCAGATTGCACCGGATGTCATTACACGCTCCTACATATCGAGCACGTAAGTAGCCGCATCTTGTTGTGATGAATTTATTGTCTGCTAGCTGCGTCGTATTTGCTTCGGTTTTGATTTGTGAGCCGCTTCTTTCATCCCATACCTCCGTCTAGGCTCTTGTCAGATGGAAAACGATACCGAACCTCCGTCTGCGGTAAATCCGTTATCTCTAAATGAGTCGCGTTAATTGGATTTTAATAGTTTTGCTGCCGTGTTTCATTCAACGCACATCGCGTCTCAATTTGCTCCTCCCGGGCTTCACTGTCTGTTTCAGCCACAGCCCACCTGTTGTGGACAAAAATGCGTAATTATAATCATAAGAAACAAACGATCTTGTGTCTCTCCTTTCTAATATCTCGCCATATGCTTTTGCGTGTATTCCTCTTTATTCCAATCCTTTTACATTATTTTCACACATACGTTATTCCACCACAGCGTGCACGTTTTGCTCTCTATTCTCTTTAGGAGCGAGTCCAGGCAGGTCACCGTTAAATAGGCTTGGTCCCTGTGCTAATGTGGGTCGTTGTACTTAGGGCCTTCGCATAAGCTCGTAGATCAACTGCATGTAAGCCTCTTGCGCGCTCGGAGCAGAAAGCTGCTGACACATGCGCCTCTGGCTTTGTGTCTGTGCGCACAATCCGAGCGGATCTGACCACCGCAGCGCAAACACACACACCGGGAAACAGTTAGGGAACAAGTTGTAAAGTTGAAGTTGTCGCTTGTGGGCTGTAGTTACTGCAGACAGAGAGATGAATTATTCACAGGCAAGCTGACCTGCTGCGTCGGATTAATTATAGATTAATAAGATTCTCTGCTCTCAGGTGGATAAGATGAGTTTGTTATGTAAGGCTGCCTAAATACTTTCTCTATCTATCTATCTATCTATCTATCTATCTATCTATCTATCTATCTATCTATCTATCTATCTATCTACTATCTATCATGTCTGAGCCAAAGAGACAAACAGGAACGTCCCTCCTCCGTCCATCTCCTACAATTATCTCAAAACTCTTGTGAGCGACCCAGTAATCACACCAATCGATGAAAAGTGCATTAACAACAAGTGGCGGTAACATACAGATGATGTTGACGGCCTGATGTGCTCTCTGTGGCTGAGATGGATGTGTGTGTGTGTGTGTTAACAGGATGGATCACATTATAGTGTTGCCTAAACGTCAGTCATCGGTTCGTGGCCCTCACAGTGTAATGAGCCTGGGCGGAGGCGGGGTTGTAGACTAATAGTGACCGAGCTATTCTTACCGAC
This sequence comes from Genypterus blacodes, assembly GCF_046128005.1. Lineage (NCBI taxonomy): Eukaryota > Metazoa > Chordata > Actinopteri > Ophidiiformes > Ophidiidae > Genypterus > Genypterus blacodes. The sequence continues at coordinate 1,060,848 of NW_027466908.1, read as the reverse complement.
ACAACATGCCACATAAGAGCATGATTACACAGGGAAGCTCCTCGCGCTCCCTGTTACGCCGATACTTCTGCTCTATAATTTCATTTGGGTGACTCCCATTGACTTTGATGTCATCTCTCCTTCCTCTCCCTCCCTCCCTCCCTCCCTCTCTCACTCCCTCTAACCTGGTTTGTCTGCAGTGTAATCAGGACCAAAAGGCAGAGCCATGGAGGTTGTTACACATCTGGTGAATGACACTGTAGAATTTTACAAATGGAGCCTTACTATAGCAGGTAAGACGGGCCAGTCTGCTGCCTGGTTGATACAGGAAGCAGCACTGCAGTTATTTGATGGCAGAAAGTATTGATTTCATTTTCCTGTTAGTTTTCAGTGACATCATATGACTGTGTGTGTGTGTGTGTGTGTGTGTGTGTGTGTGTGTGTGTGTGTGTGTGTGTGTGTGTGTGTGTGTGTCGGTGGATACATTTTCGCCAGCACTAACTTTGAACTCTTTGCCCTGCAGACAAGAGGGTGGAGAAATGGCCGATGATGTCATCTCCCCTTCCCACTCTGGCCATCAGCTGCCTGTACCTGCTCTTCCTGTGGGCGGGGCCTAGATACATGCAGGACCGTCAGCCCTTCACGCTCAGGAAGACCCTCATAGTATACAACTTCAGCATGGTGGTCCTCAACTTCTACATAGCCAAAGAGGTGAGGGACCTCATGTCAGCAGATGTCTGCAGATGTCTGCGTCTGATTGGGCGCGCATGATCGGTCACAAGGACATGTTTGTCTGTCTGGAAGGAATGTAGCCCTTTAATAAGGTGGTCACACTGGGACGAGTCTGAAAGAATTCCCACAGTCGTGTTTCAATATCACAAACAATATTTTGTTAAATTTAGAGTGTGTGTGTGTGTGTGTGTGTGTGTGTGTGTGTGTGTGTGTGTGTGTGTGTGTGTGTGGTTACCAGCACTCTGCAGTGTTTGGTTTGACTGGAATCCTGCAAACTCATGTGTCTAATGCTCAGGCTCTGTCTCTCTGTGGACGTTGTCTTCATAAACACATTGTGAGAGATCATTGTTGTTTTCTGTATAAATTTCAAGAAAAGCATGCAGGGGCTGTACGTGACTGTGAGTGTTTTAGAGGTCCTGCCTGGTCACAGTGGCTCCCCCTCCTGCTGGACCCTCCTGGTCTATAAAGAGCACACCAGCAGGGATTCTGCTCTCTGCCTCTCTGTCTCCAGCTGACTGTGTGCTTTCTCTCTCCTCATCAGCTCCTTCTAGCCTCTAGAGCAGCTGGGTACAGTTACCTCTGTCAGCCCGTCAGCGACTCAGACGATGTCAACGAAGTCAGGGTGAGCCACCTCCTGACACACACACACATGGGCCCGCCAAACACACACCTACAAACATGTTGGAACAATGGTACATATTGGACAATGGGTCCAGATTTAAAATGGTCAAATACTTGCTTTGCTGTGACGTTTTCCATCCAACAAAACTATTGAAAGGGTTGGATAAGGCTTGAACTCTGACCTTAATGACCTTAATGCCCATGTGTGAATGAATTTGTCGGTGTGTTTAGCTGTGTGTCACTCATGCCATCTGGCTCTGATGTTGTGTCTTCAGATAGCTTCTGCTCTTTGGTGGTACTACGTCTCCAAAGGAGTGGAATTCCTTGATACAGTCTTCTTCATCCTGAGGAAAAAGTTCAACCAGGTCAGCTTCCTCCATGTGTACCACCACTGTACCATGTTCATCCTCTGGTGGATCGGCATCAAGTGGGTCCCCGGTGGACAATGTGAGTAAACGGGCCTCAGACGTTGTTTGAATACTTTTTCTCGATGGTTGAATCAAACTAAACGTATGACCGCCGACCTCTTTAACCTTTCCACAGCGTTTTTCGGTGCAACCGTCAACTCTTCCATCCACGTCCTCATGTATGGGTACTACGGCCTGGCAGCCCTGGGACCTCAGATGCAGAAGTATCTCTGGTGGAAGAAGTATCTCACTATTATCCAGATGGTACGACCTCATGCTTCCCTTTATGGCTAACACATGTACACTTTAAGTCATGATATAAGCTAACATATGGATTTTCTTGTGCGTTCATCAGATCCAGTTCCACGTGACCATCGGTCATGCTGGCCACTCCCTCTACACCGGCTGCCCCTTCCCCGCCTGGATGCAGTGGGCTCTGATTGGCTACGCCGTCACCTTCATCATCCTCTTCGCCAACTTCTACTACCACGCTTACCGAGGCAAGCCCTCCTACGGCCACAAGGGAGGCAAGCCCATCAGCAACGGAACCTCCGCAGCCACTAATGGTCACAGCAAAGTGGAGGAAGTGGTGGAGAACGGAAAGAGGCAGAAGAAAGGAAGAGCGAAAAGGGAGTGAAGGAGACAGAGGGCTCGCCTCGAGAGAGAGACAGAAGGAGAAACGGAAGTAGGGACAGTAAGGAGGGGTGAGGGCCTCCTTCTATGGCCCCTCTAATGGAGGGCCAGAGAAGGAGGGAGAGGTAGGAAAGGTTGATCATCTCTGCAGATAATGTAGAAAGATGTGATTTGTGACCAACTGTAAAGCTGAGGGGAAGCGTGTGTGTGTGTGATGGGTGTGTGGGATGGGACGGGGACAGGGACGGGGGTGTTGGTCGTCTCCATAGCAGTTTGTTTTGTTTTTTACTAACTGAAGCGCTGACCGTCTAGGCTCTGTGCTGTTATGTCCAATTGTGTTTTGGACCAAAAATAGGACCAAATGATCACAGAGACCTGAGACGAGTCGAGCATCCACCACCTTTTTCACCACAAATCCACCTCCAACTTTTGTACTCTGACTTCCAGTATTGTTTTAACTAAAAGCTTGATAGTTATGGAAATGCACCGTTTTTGTTTTTATAGCGCTCTGACAGAGTTTGTATAAATGTTACTGTAAACAAACCCAAGACATGGCAGAGGTTCATACCAACCTTGTCTCTTTGCTTGGAGGGCAAATTAGTGTTTAAAAATGCTTAGAACGTGTTTAGACAAATGAAAAATCATGAATCATCTCCACCATCCACCCGACCAGCAGATCTGTGCTGTTTCCACTCATTTAACTGTGTTGCATCATGTTTCATGTGTGTTACAACACGGGCATAGCTTCTTCTTCTTTTTTGAGTATTTAAGCAAATTTGTGGGTATCTAAGTTATAATACATATCATTTTGTTGGTCCTCATGATGATTTTGTTTGCTGTGCAATGTAGCTGAGGTACAAGAATAAAAGATTTCAGTTGTTTCACTGCCAAGTGGGACCGAAGGGAGCTTTTTTTTTTAACAAACAAATGATATTTTCATTGTTTTATTATTAAAATAAAACCAACACAGCTTCTGGCTGCCCGTGTAATTGAAATAAAGACAAAGCCAGCACCCCATCGCTTGTGTCTGTGTTGGTTTGTGTTAATGACAGTGTTGCAGCTGAACATATGGGCTCCAGACTTCACCCACCGCTTCCTCCCGTTACGTCTCTAATCTTTCTATTACTTCCTCTAACCAGCTCTGGATCTATAGGACAGAAGGGACTCTTATCTTATACAGTAGCTGAGCGTGTGTGTGTGTGTGTGAGGGTGTGTGTGTGTGTGTGTGTGTGTGCGTGTGTTACAATGGAGGACGAAGGTTAGCCTGTGTCTTTGGCCGGTCCAGACAGCTCTGCCCTAATCTTTGAGTGCAAATTGGCTTTATTTTCAAAAGAGCTTATTTCCACGTCACTCCGATAACTCTAATCTCCCATCAGGACACTACTGCAATGCTGAGCAGGTATATGTCGAAGTCATTTGTCTTAGATATACAGTGTATTGATTTAAAGCAGTTTATAAATACAGTATATAAATACATTGTACATGATTGTGAATCAGGATCAAAAGAACTGAAAACTCTACATGCTTGCATTCTGTTCACTAGAATGAGACAAACATCCTTCCCCCACTTTATTCCTCCATATTTTGGAATCAAATGAGGGTGTCTATTAAATTATTCATCCACTCTGCTTTAAGTGTTTTTATGAGGCTCACATCACATCCATCCATTCCTGATACATTTGTCCCAAGCTACAGGGAATTTCAATTTTCCCTTTCCGGTTGTAGCTTGTGAAAGCTCCTTTGCCCCGTCTTCCTCTTGTTGCACAGCCTCACACACTTCTCCCTCAGCTCTTCCTCCAGCTTACACTCATTCCACATCTTCCTCTTTCCATCACCCAACTGATCCTGACACCACACCGACACTACCTCTCTCCCGCAAAGGTGGAAACAGGGTGGAGGTGTCGGGAGTGCAAAGGTTGTAGATGTAAGACATACAGGAGACACAGGTGAGGAGGTGCGTTTGTCCTCCGCGGTGACACACAGGAGGTCTAAGCCGTGAAGGACTAAGAGGATTACAGAAGGCCAAGGCTTTTCTATCAAAGGCATTTAACTCAGGTCACTATAACCTACAGGCCGACTGGTGCAGGAACCTGCATACACACACAGTATAGAAGTGTCCTTGAAATGGCTGAATGTCTATTGTAAGCAACTAAATGTATAATGATTTAAGACTTTTACATCCTGCTGCTCAGATGCACTAATATGTGACACACACTGTTGCATCCCAATTTCACACTTACACACGTTCGATAATGTTATTCATGCCACTGACGATGACGATGATGAGGATGATAATATATACGCAGACCCAGAAAAGCTTAATCGTTGGATGACAGTCCAGTGACCCTGCAGGCTTGTGAGAGAGTCTGAAAGAGTCAGTGCGCTCAGTTTGCAGGGGTTAAGCTCCACAAACCCCGACCCATTACATTTACAGCTCATTAGCAATTATATGACTAAGGAGCTCATTCTGGCCTAACAGGGTTGAAGCAGTCAGCATTTTGCTGGGCCTGCCTCCATGTGCTGGGTCCCTTTATGCTACAAGAGCGCCCTCTGCTGGGCTTGGAGTAGATGAGAGGTCACAGAAAGAGGCACATGAGGAAACATGCTGTAAAATGAGGATGCTTACACAAATAACAGTAAACAGAAATCCAAGCGTTGCCTTTATAACTGCATCACTTCTCTTACCTTTCCAAAAGCTTACTTTCAAAACCATTTGGCTCATCATCCAAATCAGCTACACTTGGCTGTCATATTGGATTGTTTATAAGATTTTATCCACCAGGGATCGATCCAATGCATGCAAACACACCGCCACTATCACACATAGCCTCGTTAATTACCATATATTGAATCTTATTAAACACTTGACACTGGCTTCTTGTACGTCTTGACGTGCTGACGTCACTGCCCACATGGCCTGTGCCCCTGCAGTGCCTGGCTGGCTGTGCCCAGAGTCAGCGGCACAGTGTTCTGCGGTAAGGACTCAAACAGGATGCCAAGCTCTCTGTAAAGCAACATTAAAGTGTTTAGAGTCGTTATGTGGCCTATTAGCGGCGGAAGTTAGTTAATCGTGCAGCAGTTCATCTCTACCGGCTCTGCGTGGACAAAAAGGAAAGTTGCACAGCGGATGTGGCTGAACAAACAGAAGGTCTTGGTGAACAGCGACATCTAGTGGCTAGAATGGCCGAGGTCTTACTACAACAACAACATCACAATCAAATGAAATACCTCTATCAAACATTGTCGCTGTCTGATGGTTAAAATCAGGCCAAGTCTTGTATTATGATATATATCAGTGTTATATATCTACACATTGTCGATGCTGCAGCCTACATATAGATGATAAATGTAGTTTGCCTTGTTCAAACTTGATATTGTTTTTTGTTGAGAACGAACAGTTTGATATCGCTGTGTTAACTTCAGTGGAGGAGAGGATGAAGTCTGCCGCTGGTGGCGCTGTTGCTCCCCCATCGTTCCCAGACAATAACGCAGGGAGGAGGCAACACCGGGCTCCCTCGCCGGCCAGAGCCCAGGAAGGGGCCTCCAAACGAGCTCCGAGACGCTCCGGCAAGACCAGATCTCCACTTCCAGCAGGGCGGGGTAGACGTGTCGGCCTCCCGGAGAGCCTGAGGGCCGGTGACGGAAGAGAGAGGGAGCCAGAGAGCCCCGGCGCGGCTGCTGTTCAGCCGGATGGTGCTGAAACTGATCTTGTCACTACACGGAACAGGGCGGATGCTGTCGGAGAAGACGAGGGGAGAGTCGATCCGGCGGCCCGTCGCTCCGCTCCGCGCCTGCCTTGCCTTAAAGGGGAAACACCCCAGCGGTTCTGGTGTCTCGCCTCGGTGAGGGAGAAAGCGCAGAGGCCCGGAGAGGAAGACAGACACGCGGGGAGAAGCGGCGCGTCTGCGGGCCTGTCGGGTCCGGGTCTTGGTCCGGGTCTGGGTCTGTGCCTGTGGAGCGGAGGATGCTTACAGACTGAACTCATCCACTACCATCTGCATAAGAAGCTGAAGAGAAACGCTGCCATGATGCAAACCAGGACCGGCGGCTTTGAGGCCGCTCGACACGAGTCGGAGCCGGCTACCGAGGCGACAGAGGCGGCGTCCGTGACACAGCAGGACGAGGCCTTCGACGAAGAGATGGAGAGGCTGCTGGAGGAAAACGAGAATCTCCAGGTTTGACGCTCCGCATCTTAGATTTAATTTGACGTCAAAATGAAATCAATACATTTGTAAAAGTGGACATGCTATATGTTTGTATTGTAAAGAGAAAGAGCAGCTAACTAGCTAGCTAATACATCTGGCCTCATTTCACATCCTCCATATCTTCACTGAGGCTAATCCAATACTACAGACAGCTATAATTGGTTATTGATCACCCAGGCACCTATTTAGGAAGGATCAATGAAAAAGTGTTCAAAAGAGGAATAATCAACAGACAGGATTTGCATTTTATGTGTTTGCAAATGTAGAAAATAAGTCATTCACATGGTTTGTACTCAGCAAAACTGAATACTTATTTTCCAAAGGTCTTTATGTTTAGCAAATATCTTAAATTAAAAGTCCTAAAATAATGTAATCTAATCCAACTATAGTGTGAGATTCAAGAGATGAGGATAGAGATGGACGAGATGCGGGACACATTCTATGAAGAGGACACTTGTCAGCTGCAGGAAATGAGACGTGAGCTGGAAAGAGCCAATAAGAACTGCAGGATCCTGCAGTATCGTTTGCGGAAGGCCGAGAGGAAGAGGCTGCGCTACGCCCAGACGGGAGAGATCGATGAAGAGCTGCTCAGGAGTCTGGAACAAGACCTGAAGGTAGAGAGGGGAGGGAGGGGAAGGGGAAGGGGGGAGATGTCTCAGTCCATTTGTCTGTCTGGGTGCAATTTGTTGGCGGTTTGGGTGATTACAGTCTTCAGGCTGTGCGAGCTAGCGAGGAGCAACAATCGGTCTGAGCTTGACCTGCTTGCGTTTTGCTGGATCACAGGTGGCGAAGGACGTTTCTGTGAGACTACACCACGAGCTGGAGAAGGTGGAGGAGAAACGTACCAAGACAGAGGATGAGAACGAGAAACTGAGACAGAAGCTGATAGAGGTGGAAGTGACAAAACAAGCTCTGCAGAATGAACTTGACAAATCCAAAGAGGTGAGAGCACAAACACCGTTAAACACCAGATACAGACGAACCCTAAACATGCAGTGATGATTTGATGATTTGTCTTCCAATAGTCTCAAAAGAGAAGAGGAAGCAAGGACGTCCAGAGGACGGACAAGAAATCAGCACAGACGCCTACTGAGGTGAGATGCAATGGAGCCACTGTTTAGTCCCCAGCGTGTTAAATACGTCCAAATGGAATAAATAATTCACAGAATCTCCACATTGCACAGTTGTAGCTTGTGTCCAGGCTCTGATTACATTAGAATGAGTGGAACTGAGACTCTCACACACCGGTCTGGACTTCTGCATCCACTCTGCCCGCTTACTTACAGTATTACTTTATTCTTTACAAATATACTTTCTCTCTGTTCTCCAGGAGGACAATGAGGACCTTAAGTGTCAGCTGGCCTTCATCAAAGAGGAGGCGGTCCTGATGAGGAAGAAGACAGCCAAGATTGACAAAGAGAAGGACCGGCTGGAGCAAGAGCTGCAGAAGTACCGCTCCTTCTACGGCGAGCTGGACAGCACCCACCCCAAAGGAGAGGCCGGGGGGCCGCCCACCACCCGAGAGTCGGAGCTGAAGCTACGCCTCCGCCTGGTGGAGGAGGAGGCCAACATCCTGGGGAGGAAAATAGTAGAGTTGGAGGTGAGCGAAGGAGACAATCCTGCAAATGTAGCTGAAACCCTGATATGAACCTACTGGCCACCTGCTACTTCCTCTTTTCCCCACAGGTTGAGAACCGTGGCTTGAGGGCAGAGCTGGATGACCTCCGCGGTGAAGGGGAGGGGGCGGGCGGCGACGGGAGCGGATCGATGGGCAGGGGGAGCGGCGGGCGCGGCCTGGGCGAGGACCTGACGGAGCTCCGGCAGCAGCTGCAGCTGGTGGAGGACGAGGCGGAGCTGCTGAGGAGGAACCTGGCCGACGCCGAAGACCAGAACAAGAGAGTGACGGGCGAACTCAACAAGCTGCGCTTCAAAACAGGAACACAAGAGGGCGGCGGCAGGCACGGAGGAAGCTGGGGGATTGATGGAGCAAAGGTAGAAGCTCTGCAGGAGGAGCTGAAGGCAGCAAGGCTACAGATTAATGACCTGAGTGGGAAAGTAAGAAGGTTTATTGATCTTTACTCAAATATGACGTGTATGTTTTATTGTGCTAGAAGAAGAATTTTCTTCTCTCTTCTGCAGCAACAACATCTCTCTCACTCTCTCTACCTCTCTCTCTCTCTCACTCTCTCACTCTCTCTACCTCTCTCTCGCTCTCTCTCTCCCCCTCTCTCTCTCTCCCCCTCTCTCTCTCTCTCTCTCCCCCTCTCTCTCTCTCTCTCTCTCTCTCTCTCTCTCTCTCTCTCTCTCACTCTCTCTACCTCTCTCTCTCACTCACTCCTCAGGTGATGCAGCTCCAGTATGAGAACCGTGTCCTCCTCTCCAACATGCAGCGTTACGACCTGGCCTCCCATCTGTCCTTGCGGCCCAGCCCGCGGGACAGCGACGCCGAGAGCGACGCCGGCGGCACAACAAGCGGCCGGCGTGAGAGCGACGAAGACTCCACCTCCTCTCGCCTGCTGCCTCCACACCGCAAACGCGAGGGTCCCGTGGGCGGAGAGAGCGACCCGGACGAGGTCAGAAACACTAATGGTGGCAGCCGCTGCCTGACGCCCACGCTGGGTCTCTACACCCCCACTGGGTCCGAGGGTGGCGCCTCCTCCGCCTGCTCGGCCATGGCGCGCTTCCTGCCCGGCGGCCGGTGCAGCCTGCGTGACAGGCAGCAAATGATCGACATCCGCTTGGAGGCGGAGAGGCTGGTGAGGACCATCGACAGGCTCATCGCCGACACGGCCTCCGTCATCTCAGAGGCGCGGCTCTTCGTCACCAACGGCGACCTGATGTTTGGGCGAGGAGGGGAGGATGGCGGTGAAGAGGACGGGGGCAGGATCAGGGAACACGAGCTGCTCTATCGCATTAACGCCCAGATGAAGGCCTTCAGGAAAGAGCTGCAGGCCTTCATAGACAAACTGGAAGTGCCCCGACTGGATGACAGGGAGAGAGACGAGCCGCTGTCGGTGAGGGAGGAGACTGATTATTAATTTGAAATGTTGCAGTAATACTTTGATTATGCAGGTGTGACGTCTCAAAGATGTAATTCTGATCCTTTATGTTTCCTCTCCACATTCAAACCCAATTTGTTTCCCCTCATCCACTCTGGTTTGTGGCTCCTTCCTCCTCCCAGATGTTCCAGCCCATCATCTTGCTCATCCTCATCCTGGTGTTGTTCTCCTCCCTCTCCTACGCCACCATCTTCAAACTAGTCTTTCTCTTCACCCTTTTCTTTGTCCTGTGACGCGCACACACACCCCCTTAATTTGCATCGTCCTTTTGTTTTTGTTTTTGTCTCCGCTCCCTTTTGTTTGTTTGTTTGTGTGTTTGTGTTTTCGCCCACCTCCATTTGTTGCCAAGGTAACCAAGAGCACAGAAAAAAAGCCCAGCATTCGCCCAACGACCCAAATCACATTCGAGGAGGCCTGCAGGCTGAATTTAACACTGGAGTCGCCGCTGCTCATAGCACAACAACAACAACAACAACAACAACAACAACAACAACACCGCCATCTTAACAGCCACAGGTGGGAATATGAACACAGAAAAACAGATCTGATGGTTTCATTTCTTATATGTGTCTGTTTGGACCAGGAAAATAAGACGAACCGTGCAACCATATAGCAAAATGTTGGATCCAACCACAAAGTCTCCATCTCCCAAAGCTGCTATACGTCCTGCTTTAACCTCCTATCTATTTATACTCTTATTTATGTCCCCAGTCAGCCCGTCTTTGTGTTGTCATGGCTGCACATCAGTAAAGGTAACGTCAGGATAGAGACCCCCCCTATCATCCCCCCCCCCCCCAATTAAGGACTGAAGGGCTGTTGGTCATTTGTAAGGGAGCACAACAGGTGGAGGACTGACGATGATCCGGCCGCTTCAGACCGGAAGGAATGCTCACGATCATGTCCAGAGCCGAAGGTCAGATCCTGTCTTGAGGGGCCCCCGACAAAGTCTGCGATTAGATGCAGGCGTTAGGAATTGATGGTTGTTTGCAGATGAATGGTGGCAACTGTGTCCTGACGTCACTGCAGCGTACGGACGAGACAAGAATGTGCAGTCACAGGTTCCAGTTTCTCCCAGTGTGAGATTTCAAAACATTCTGGTTCCTTTGCGATATATTTGAGGAGGAGTAAGGTCCACTGTCAGGACGGGACTCGTCAGCTCACCAGGTGACTCACGGCTCAGACATCACACACACCACCACCGCACCTGTCAGCCTGGTTCATCAAACACACGCTCTTATATAAAGATATTACTGAGCGGGGCACATTATGTGACACACACACCCGCCTGGCATCCCTTTGGAAAAAATGAATTGTAGCAGCGGTGGGGTCACAAGACCAAATCTGCCCGAGCATCCTAAAGCAGAGTAGCAACAGAGGCGCCCATTGGCTGAGAGCTGTGGCAGCTGAAATAGCTGCTCACACACACTTTCCCTCTCTCCGTGAGCTCCGGTAATTATAGCTGGGATGCTGGTGACGACAGTTGTCCCATGGAGACTTCAAATGCTGGAATAAATTTGACATTATGATATCCGATCCCGGCTCCGATGGCGTGGCCGCGTAAACACAAGACCCCCCCCCCCTGTAAAGGCCCTGGGTACCCCTGGCTGCTGGAACAGGACTTGTTTACCCCCTTTTGTGCTCCGAACTTAGGCGTGACTGGACTCAGGGAGAGAGGGAAGGAGGGAGGGAGGAAGGGTGGGTGGGGGCCCTCTTAGTCCAGCCCGCAGGGGGTTTACGTAACGCGGTGGAGGGGAGGAAGAAGAGGGGGGCGGGGGAGGCGGCAGCCAGAGCGTATTTGAGAGAATCAGCCGGAGAGGAAAGAGCAGAGATACGGAGCAAAGTGAGGATTTATACCGGGACAGTCAGAGAGCAGGTAAGAGGCTTCATACTGAGGAGGGAGAGACAGGAATGTGTTTATACTTATGTTGTCCATATGTTAGAGACTCATTTAACAAAGACTGGAGCTTCAAAACATGGAACTGGGAAACAGGTGCACGCTTTTTAACATGTTTTGCTTCCAGTTCTCTCTTTCTCTCTTTTCCTCTTTTATTTCCCTTTATCTTTGCCCATCGGTGCCACACACACACACACGCAACACAACATGCTTCAACGACGCACAGTTACCAGATTATTAATATCTCCACTCTTACATGACATGTGGTCCGTCAGCATGGCAACAACAGCAACGCCTGTCTGTCCTGGTTTACTTTGACGGAGACATGAGACTTCTAAATCTCCTTTAATGAACTATAATTGTCCGCGGTATTCCAAAAATGTATGACATTTTGTCTTTTTTTAGTGAGATAAAAAAGGTGTGTGTGTGTATGTTTTGGTGTCATGTGCTGGGACATGTTGGGACAGTGCCATTCCTCTGACACACCACATGTTCAACCCTGGGTCAAGTTCCATGAAACTGGCCACCCGGTGCATGTTTGACATTTTTGCCACTGTGCGTGTTCCACTGCGGAGATGCAGGCTGGAGGTCAGAGTGACCAGGAGGCTAAACACTGATGCGGTCATGCAGCTCTGTGGTCCTCACGTGCCGTCATAGCTTCACTTACAGGAGAGAGACGCACACACCTGACCTTTGGGAGGCCACTGAGCAGAAAACGTCCAAAATGAAAGGATAAATAAAATGATGTTGTTGTTGTTGCTGGCAGATTTCTTTCACTTCAACACCACAATTGAAATGAAAGTAAGGTAGAGCTACACAGAGGAATTGATTGCACAGTGGTTCTCATTGGTTTGTAGATTTTACATGGAAACTTGAGCCTGAAGCCAAATTAAAGATTGGTTGACAAGCAGTTAATCCCTCTTTTTCTCTCTCCCATGTGTTTCTCTCACTTGTGTTTCCAGGTCATTGATCCTTCCTTCCCTTCCTCTGGCATTTCTCCGCTGACCTCTGACAGGAAAGTGACACGTTAGAGAGGGAAACTGCCACTGAAACAGGCCTGTGGGTATTGAGTGGCTGGCGTCATGGCAGCCATCGATCTGGAGCGCGGGCTGGAGCACAGGGGCCGGGGCTGGGGACAAGAGAGGCCCGAGCTCATGGACAACTTTGACTCAGAGATGCAGGAGTGGGAGGACCAGCTGCAGGACATCCAGAAGAAAATAGAAGAGGTGAGAGCCACACAACATATGAAGCTCCGATTGATCTCCTTCATTTAGACCAAACATCTGTCTCAGGTTGTTCTCCTTTTTACTGTTGCGTAGTGTCATTCTGATCACCAACCGTACATCAAACAAACCATTAAACCTCATTTTTGAGTTATTACGCAATCATGTAGTTGGACCACACTCAAACACGACAGGTGCTCGGATTCACACATGTGGGACTGGAGTGTGTGTGAACATGTTAACGGGTTTGTTTTCAAATTACGAAGCACTTCCGCAGTCCCCAAACAGTGTGTTAATTGGGGTGGTGTGTGTGTGTCTGTGTGTGTGTGTGTGTGTGTGTGTGTGTTCCATAATTAACCTTTGGCAGCACATTTGCTGCTTCACCCTCATGGCCTTGTTGGAGTAATGATACAGACAAATGTTAACAAGCTAATTAAACTGTGCTGCACTGTGATGTGCTGACAGAGGTGTTGAACACAGTCACATGCAAGCGCACACACACGTACACACAGAGACACAGGGTGAAAGTGGATACTACTGAAAGCACTAAAGGCCGTGATGGGATGGGAAGCGGATGTGCTTGTGCAAAGCACAACAACATGTGTTGATCATAATTATAGGTCCGGTTGTGCAACAATTTTGTGATAATAAAAACTTGTTTGTTGTGTAAACAGTTTGTGTACTTGGGCTGCATTTAGCCACTTAAAGTTAAGGGTCAAATATCTGAAAGTTAATAATAAACAGGATGTCAACATGAAGAACTAGTTTAGTTTAGAACTTGTTTAGTCCCTTTTCTTCATGGTTGCTTCTGTTGTGGTCTCTCAGCTGTACAGTGAAGTTCAGGCCCGCAGAGGAGGAAACGAAATCGCCCCCGACGGCCGGAAAAGTGGCACGGAGATGGAATGCGGCCTGGGGCACCGTGGCAACAGCCTTTTTGATGTGCCAGACCATCACAGCAAAGCCCACCCTGGAGCCCTCACCGGGCCAAGTCACTATGGCAACGGATGTAGCTACAGCACCAATGGCTACAGCTACCCTGTGAGGCATCAGAACGGCTACGGCTACAACGACAGAGTGTCAGAGATCGGAGAGTTTCTGCAGGATTATCTGGACAAAGGGACGCAAATGAGCCGGAAGAACCAGGGAACTCGACATGTGGTGAGTAGACCAGAGGGGGTTCGTGTTGTTCCCCCACATTATGCCTCATTCTGTAGGCATTTGTAGCTATGAGGAGCCCAGGCAGGTGGACATGAGGTCATCCTATACATTACCAGAGAGGCTTTACTTTCACATATAAGTCCCATCTAAGCACTTTCCCTGCGGAACACTGGGGACGGTGTGGACGTAAGGCTGTGTCCTCGTCCACATGAGTTGCCTCGTGTCCTGCCAACATTACAGTACAGTAGATTGAAATAGGCTCAGCATGGCGTCTATCAGGTTCAGTTGAGGTTCAGTTTAGCTAAATGATCACTAAAGGGAACCTTGCCAGTGTTCCTTAAGTAGCACATTCTAATTTAAACTTTTTAAATATAGTTTCTCCTTTTGGATGTTTCTTACATATTATGTTTACCATCTCTATTAGCGCTTCAGCGACACCATCAAGGTGAGCCAGGACGCCCCTGCACACCAGGACGACGGCAAAACAAGATCTGGAAATGAAAGGTGAGTGACTTTGGTTTGGAATGTTGTTTCGTGCGACATGATGACATGATGATGTCGGTCAATCTCACTTCAGTTTGTCTCTGCTTTGGTCTCAGGTTTGGTCCGGGTCAGTTCTCCTGCAGTTTTGAAGAGGCTGAAAACAGGAAGAACCGAGTGTCTCACATGAAGACGCCACCGTGCAAGGAGAGCTCTCCTAACAAAGACAGCTCGGGTGCTAAACCCCCGACTGGACAAAGAGATGTTCCAGCTTCATCGCTGCGGTCAAACCCTCAGTTCCCCAGTTTGGCCCCCGAATCTCCCGCTCTGGACAGAAAAACATTTACCCCAGGCGTCCTGGGTGACAGGAAGTGCAGCAGTCCCTCTGTTCTGAGGAAGTTTGGAGCCATGCTTCAGGAGAATGAGGGAAAGACCCTCACTGAAACAGGGGTGGTGACCCAACAGGGAGCAATCCCAGAGCCAAAGTGCCCCACCCCCGGCTGTCAGCGCAGAGCTCTGGGAGCCTCGACGGCCGCCAGCAGGGCGCCCGTGCGTGTGCCTACCCAGAAATGCCAAGCAGATTCCGACGTGCTGACAGCGGGTACAGAGCCCGGCCAAGAGCGGGGGCTCGCATTAGACTGTGGCAGACAGAACAACAAGGATCAGCGAGGAGGCTACAACAGTTCTAAAGGCCTTCAGCCGAGCCCCCAGCAGTCTCAGCGAAGGTCCCAGGTGATGGGGAGCCCAAAGATCCGACCCAGGACCAACAGCGGGTCGGACAGGGATGTGGGGTTGGGAACCAGGAAGCCCACACCCCAACATGTGGAGCCCAAAATGGACAACAGGGTCTCCAGTTCTTCCTCTGGACCTCAG
The DNA here is from genome assembly GCF_046128005.1 of Genypterus blacodes. NCBI lineage: Eukaryota > Metazoa > Chordata > Actinopteri > Ophidiiformes > Ophidiidae > Genypterus > Genypterus blacodes. The sequence continues at coordinate 1,045,584 of NW_027466908.1, read as the reverse complement.
AGGATCCAGAGAGTGGAGCAGTCACAGCTGCCAGGCTGTGGCTCAGTGAGGGATGAAGGACTTATTGAGCTGCTAGACATGCTGGAGATCCAACATGAGTACAGAGCAGGACACTCACGGTCCAGACAGGATCAGCAGCAGGTAGGTTCTACTCCTGACTAACCACCTCAGATAAATCCAAATGTTTTGAATTTGAATAAGAAACCAAGCAATGAATCTGGTCCTGTCTGTATTCAGGTGAACCCAGCTGAACACAAGAAGAGCTTCTCTCGTCCCGCGCGGCCGGCTAACCAGCGGCCTCCGTCTAGGTGGGCGAACCGCAACCCCTCCGCCAGTATCGACGCCCCGTCAGGCCCCATGTACCGGCCCCCTAGCCCCCTGAACCGCCCCCCAAGCCCTATGACGCGAACCCCAAGCCCCGGCCTCAAGCAACGGCCCCACATTTCCTACTCACTTCAGACTGAGACTGTCATCATGTGAGAACTCCCAGAACCTCCCAGTGGTCATCACCCCCACCCCCACCCCCCATGTAAATAGAGGACTTCTCTGTTCTTGGCTCAAGGGCTCAAAGAGATCCGCAATGA
>NW_027466908.1:957500-1040000 GCF_046128005.1 Genypterus blacodes | reverse complement strand
CGTGCAACTTTCTACTCCTGCAGAAACAAAAGTGTGTGTGATGGCTGACGCAGATGTGAAGTGAAGTGTGTTAGAACGCGCAGTCCCCGCTGACCTTGCTCGACAAAAACAAGGTTGCATATAATCCGCGCACCACAACAAAGCTCTACTGTGGGCCTCTGGGTGGCGAGAGACATCAGCATGACAGGACTATTTGTGGAGGGAGTGGAGACAGTGTGTGTTTTTACTGTAATGTGAAGAGGGAAGGTAAAGGAGGCATCTGACCACCGTATCATCGGACATATGATGCAGGTTTGGTCTGAAAACGTATATCATTGCCTCATGTCTGTCTGCCTGTGTGTGTGTGTGTGTGTGTGTGTGTGTGTGTGTGTGTGTGTGTGGCTAGGGAACCATAGCATGTCTGGGCTATAATATACAGCGCCAGGCCAAGAGAACTTATTGACCTCGTGTCTCACACACACTTCCTGTCTTATCTTCTCTCATAAAACTGTATATTGGTCCTTTGGCAACATCGGTGCGCGTGTGTGTCTTTCACAGTGTCATCATGTGTCTCGTGTCTCGTGTCCGTCCTCTGACTGATGACGTCTTCCACGAATGCTTGGTGTAAATCTGTCTGTCAGCGTCTTTATAGAAGGTCAGTGAACTTAATGCTTTTAAACGTACGGCAAAAAGTCTGATGTATACATAAGTGAGAGGCTGCTAGAGTAGATTATGAGACTATGAGATGATCCTCATTTAGCCTCAATCAGTTAAATCAAAAGAGCACTATAGGAGCTATGAAGGGTGTGATAATTAACGATAAAGGGGCATTTGGGCCCCATTATGGGAATCCAAACGGGAGCCCTTACATGTTGTCCATCACCCCCACATACTGCAAATCCCACACGCGTGTCGACCACACGGTCCACTGAAACACGAGACCCAAGCTGGACCACTGAGGTGCTTAAAGGCGAGTGACTGTTACCTCTGTTTCACCTGCTTCCACACGTTTGCAGGCCGTCACACATGGACATGGTTATAGAGATTATGGTTAGTTATTAGTCTAAATGGTTCTAATAGCTTTATGCATAGAGGGATTAGATCAGAGACGTGCTGCTTGTGCTGCAGAGATAGTTGTAATGCTTGTGTGTGTGTGTGTGTGTGTGTGTGTGGGGAGGCCTCAGCATGGCCAGAGGGGTTTTCCACCTTCATCCTTGGGTGTTGGGAGTATAAACAGTTGAGCAGCAGCAAGCGGAAGGACCCAAGCCAAAGTCTGGCTCATTAAGCGGTGTTTCTAATTCAAGTCACAGCCGCGCTCCACATACAGAGCCCCCGGCTGGCCTCAATTGGTGAATCCTGCAGGTGGCCGTGCAATGTCTCCTCTTCCCACAAGCCACCAGAACAACATTAGCCTCACGGGAGAACACACACACACACACACACGACACGTTAGTCATCACGAATATGTGAGTAAGAATCAAGGCCCTGATAGATGATGCAGGCAAAAACCATGGAAGTGATTACTGCATTCCTTATCCTCTGTGTGGAAATGTTTGGAAAAGCTGTTTTAGCTCATGATGACGGAAGAAATTTGGATCTAGAAAATGAGAATTATGATCAAAGTGTTTGAAGCCTAAAGGTAGGAAGGTTTTCATAAATATTCAAAACTTACAATACAAAAAATAGAGGGTCTCAAACCGGTAACCAACAAAATGAATAAAATTGTGCAACAGTGCCCTCTTGTGGAAAGTTGAGGTATGAACTCAGAAAACATTACAAACCAATAGATCAGTTCAGATTCTACATATTGTCTCATAATCCTGTTATGTGTTAAACTAAGAACTCCACAAACAAGCCGACATGTGATTTTAAATCATAGACCAACATTTTAATAACTTGACAGAACACCACAAAGATTCCACGACACACAGATTGAGCAACATTCAGATCATAAAGACACCGACAATGAAGGGTGAGACGTTGAAATAATAGCAGCTACAGCTACGGGGGGCCGGCGTGTGAAGACAGCTCGGGCTCCCTCCGAGTCCGTCTCCCAAGCCCGCGCTTTGATTGGCGGCCTATGGAGAATACAGGAAATAGAAATCCAAATGCGTCTCTCTACATATAGACACAGATTTTCCAGTGGTTGAGCCAGAAGCTTCTCAACACCCGACAGTGCTAAACGACACAAACGCATTCAAAACACAACTTTCCTTTAAACTTAAAATATAGAACACAGCTTTACACACTGACACGTACATACACACACATAAAAACTTAATGTTAAATTAATAATTAGGTGTTAATTCAGCTTCAATCACTTCAAACGATGTCATCAGTCAAGCAGTACTAAGATGATTAAGCCTTCTCTAGTTGGCACAGGAGGCGCTACATTGAAGCTTTCTCAGGACATCTTCATCATCAAGCTACCAAACTAAACTCACACAGTGCTTGATCACTAATCTAATGCTTTACACACATTTCCACCTGTGTTTGCTGGCTCCGACTCGCTTTGACATCTTCACAACAAAAGGCTTCCATCGTCTTAAAGGTTCCGTGAAATGAATTTGCCTGTACTTCATCATGGAGGGCGACGAAGAGAAATGTCTTGTTCTGACCCCAGGCATAAGATGATGATGGTGATGATGATGATGATGATGATGATGATGACATACTCAGATCCACCTAGAGCGTATGAGAGGTCAGCTGGTTGATGTGTGACATTCTACTGGTTCAGGATCTTATTTAGTGCAACATTACACTGGACAAACTGTAGATTTGGCATAGAACAAAGATGAAGTAAACTTGACAGGAGTATAGATTTTTCATTTCATGGGACCTTTAAGGATGCATATCAGTTGTCACTTGTTGTCACACTTCAGTCACAGTACACTGTCCATCAGGACTGCGGGAGCGGAGACTCAGTGTGGCGCCGGCCGCTGCCGCTCCGCCCCGAGGCGGCGTCCTGTCTGGCTGGTTCTCTCTCACCGGCCTTCCTGTGAGTCTCTGCCTCTGACTTTGTGGTGGCGGCAGTGATTCTGGTCTTCCTCTGTCGCACTCCTGCCTCTCGTCCTCGCTCTCGCTGCTGCCCGATGCGGACGTCTGGCTCGGTATCCTGTTCTCTGCCTCCTCCTCCGCCTCTTCTTCCCCTTCAGGCTGGGTGATCAGCAGCTGGTCCAGAGACTCCTCCAGCGTTAAGGGCGAGGGAGACGGGGGGCTGGCGAGATGGCCCCCCAGGACTGTAGGGGGTCGGACCGGGGGAACTGCCACAACAATCCCAAAGTTCATGGACTGTGATTGACCGTCCGCTCCGTCGGCCGAGCTCACGCGTTGCACTGCAGCGGTGGAGACGACGGGCAGGACTGGGATGGGGACGGGTTCAGGGTCTAACCTCAGCCCCGCCACACCCTTCTTGGGGATCCCCACCACGTCTCTCTTCATCTTGCGCCTGCGGCCGTGTTCGTTCCGGCGATACTGCACCATGTTCTCCAGGTCAGCCACGTACAGGAAGCCTGCGATCAGCATCTCGGTGCTCTTCCTGCCCTTGGCGAAGGCCTCCTCCAGCTCACAGCTGGTCCTCTCATCATACTGCCACCAGCCGTTCCTCCCCTCATAGTACCAGGCGTATTCACCCAGGGAGCTGTCCCCGTTCCCTCCGCCTCGGCTCACCCCTGCAGCTGCCAGTTTCAGTTCTTCGGGTGAGAGCAGCACCGGCCGTTCCAGGAAGTCCTCTGGGATTTCCTGTCGGCAGAGAGCGCAGCGCTTGCTGTGCCATGAGGCGCCTTTCACACACAAGTAACAGAAGACATGGCAGCAAGGGAGGCGCACGGGATGGACGCAGCTCTGCAGGCAGATGGAACACTCCGGACTGCTGGAGGAGGAGGAGGAAGAGTCTGCTGCTTCCTCCTTCAGCTTAGTGGGAGCTAAACAGTCCACTTCTCCACAGCCTGCCATGCTGGAGAGAGAAAGAAGCATTATCACAACATGATCCCATCCTTAAACGGGGCCTGGAGCCGATCTGACAGTTCTAACCTGCAGTGATCCACAAAGCTTCTGGATTAGACTCCAATGGAATCACTTTCTGACATATGGGCATAAGAGTTCAACCACAAGTTTGACTGTTATTGTTTTGTTTCTCCTTGGGTACACCCACTGCTCTCTCCCTCTCCGCCCCCTATCTGTGATTGCCTGTGCCCTTCAGATCCTCCAGTGCCACACACACACACACACACACACACACACACACACACACAAGCATAGTTTCTCCCTAAGTATCTACTGGTACGGTTTATCGTTATGAGTAGCGTTATTACAGTTTGACACATTCCTCGTAACCGTGTCGTCACCGTACCTGTATCCTGGCTCAGTCATGGTCCGTATCCAAAGAAACCCGATAGATAAGTACGGAATGTGTTGTCATGTTGTAAGGATCGGCCAGTTAGCTTCATTAAAGTTCCGTATTTGTAGCACCTGTTTACTTTTCCGTTTGTATATTGTGTATTATTGTTACATTAGTAGCGAACAGAGGCCTGACACAGCTACTCATCACATAGCGACGCTGCTGCTGAGCTAACGTCACAGCTCCTCTCCAGCAGTTTGGTGCCTACAAAGGTTATATTGTTTCTAATAATGACAGCTGTGTAAGAACGCGTCCGGCTCAGTCCCCTGTCAGTCACTCAGGCTTGCTCCCTCGTTGTCAGCTGGTTAGCTATATTTGTATTTAGCACGTTAGCTATTTTTAGCCGCTAAACAGCTTCCCAGTTGATGAATTAAACTTAAACATAAACGTACTCACCTTGCCAGACAACAGTTAGAAGCCTCCTCAGTAGAAGCGCAGGTCGGGATGTTTAAAACCCTGTATTCATATTTAGCTGGATATAAATTTGTGTATGTCAAGGTATGACTGCGTTGCTTTTTGTACACAGTCAGCCTAGCCCAACTAACTTCACAACATCGGGATGGGGCGCGTGTATGTACAATACCGTTCAGCATGTTCTGTAGATCTAGAACCAGCGCATACGATGTGACATTCGTTTCCTGTTTCCACAATAAAGCACAAGTAAAACGCAATGTGCCCATACATAGGTTTTCTGAAGGTCTAAGGGACAAAACATTTTCAACAATATTTTTTTATTGTAGGCAAGGAGGCAGTGTGCAGAAGTCTTCACATAAATAGAACATAAAGGGTGTTGCATTGAGACATACATATACTAATATTACCATAGAGGCTTTAGAGGCAACGTACTGTTACCTTATGCAGATTTTGTTTTATTTTTTTATCCATCCATCCTTTTCAATACATCACCTTCTGTTGGATTGCTGTGATCCTTGGAAAGATCCATTTAATTTAAGATTAATACATTATTACCTTAACATCTGTACAATTTACAGTAATCTTTACAATCTTGTTTAACTATCACTGTAGAATGAGCAGCATACATTTTGAAATACCTTAGACTGCGAATACTTTACAAGGCACTCTCTTTGACATTGATCACAGCCTACTTGGACTCCTTTTGACGAAGCATTTCCTCCACTTGGGGCAGAGGTCATCACACACACTCGGGGGGGTGCAGGACCTGGCTTGTGCGTTGCTTCTTTCCACTCCTATAGGACTGCATGCGCCTTTTACCAGCACATGGACCCCACTCTGTCCATTCCCCTACCTCATAGTGCACTATTTGGAGGGGGTCGATGATAACAAAGAGACTCAGGAAGCAAGGGATCAGAGGTAAAGAGAAATGTTGGTGGGACTCAACTCTGTCTGACAGCTCATGGTCATATTTGGTGAAAGGGTATACCTCTCACCTTGGGGAGTGCATTTCGTAAGCTGAACATCAGGCTCATATCCACCTGGACAGGTGTGATGGCAGTGGCCATGAAGAGCATACAGGCCTGCACTGCACCTCACACACATGCTCCTTCTCACACACAGCTCGCAGCCTGTGGGACACTCTGGGTCAGGAGACAACGACACATGTTGATTCAACTTCATGGTGTGATGTGAGATCTCATTTCAGTGTATATTCACTTGACACACACAACAGCATCTCACCTGTGCATTCTCGCAGTGCCGTGTTTGCTGTCAGCTTCTTTGGACAGCTGTTTTCACATTTCCCCCGGAAAAGGAAGCGACCTGGATGACAACGAGTGCAGAAGCTCTCACTGAAACAGGAAGCACAGTCCTCTTTGCACCCTGCAAGCCAATGAGAACAGAGTCAAGGTAAGCATTGCGTCGTCGGCTCAGGTAAACACAGTTGCAAAGCTGCTTCATTGAATGATTCGTCAGCTTCAGGCTTTCTGGAAACATGTTTGTGAGTGGTCCTAGTTCTCACGTGTACATACTGGTGCAGGTGCTGATGTGTGGCGAGCGCATGCCATAGTGACCATGTGGGCAGGAAGACAGACAGACGCCCCTCTGCCTTATCCCATCCAGCTCCAGGTGGAAGAAGAAGCGCGGCTTACAGGACAGACAGCCATTTGCCGTAGAGCACGTTGTACAACCTGCCTGACAGGGTTTGCTCACTGAAGAGCTGCCTGCCGTGGGTTAAAGGTAAACAAGGATAAAGACGTGTGTGTGTGTGTGTGTGTTTGTGGATGAAGAGTATGAGAAAATGAGCCCCTGCAGAAAGTAAGTTTTGTCCAGTGCTGAGCGTACATGAGGTAAATTCAATACTCAAGTGCTCAGTTTCACTATGAAGCGTTACAGCCAAAGATTAAGGGTTTGATCTAATATCATGAGAGCAGAGCCAAACCACTGAGCCAAGCTTTAAAATTTATAGCTTGACAGTGAGTAAAATCAACTGAAACCCTTAGACCACATTGTTCCCTGAAAACTGTACGAACACAGTTATTGTCTCCACATGTAGCTGTTTACTAATCGAAGCTGGAGACAGATGGGACATATTTCATCATATTTATGTCCAATTTATTAAAAATGATTACAGGAACCGTGTGCTTTAATACTTACGTTTGTATCGCAGAATTTTTACATTTTCTTGTCCTCTTGTAATATTTATGAAGTACAGAATCCAAATGAATGACAATATCCACATTGTCCTTTGCCTTCAGTGCAGTGCTGAATGTGTAATATTTGCTGATCCCATCCACAGTGTGACCTTCCACTACATCCCGAACCCCATGACGTGAATGAAACAAAAGTCTCCCGATTGCTCCACAAAATTCATTCTGTAAGATCCATGTGAAGACTCCGACCAGGCCAAGAGAGCGGCAGAAGGCAGATGTGTAGGCTCTATGTTGTCTTGAGGAAGAGTCCTGCGAACATTCCCTGAGATCACTGGAGCCGGCAGAATGCCACGAAGAATGCAAACATGAGAGAAACCATCATATGATAGTCGCAACCCAGGTCTGTAAAGTTTGGGTGAGCTGCTGTGTGCTTGTCTGTGTTTCCTACCCCCCCACCCTCCCTCTCTCTCTCTCTCTCTCTCTCTCCCTCTCTCCCTCTCTCTGACCTTCCTATCATCTCTTACCCTTATACGTCAGTCCTCCTCTGTTACACAATTTACATCTTTCTTTAAGGCAGAATGTATAGTTCCTTCCTGTATCTGCAGGAAATCAGCATCTTCATCCTCCCATCATCTTCCCTTTTAATGCCCCATACATTAGAAAACAGATCCTTTTGAACAACAATAACAAAAATTGTGTCCCAGAGATTCTATCAACATTTTGACATTAGCCATTTCTACATTTGGGCATTTGATAAACAGAAAGTGTGTTTAAAGCACATGTGTCCAATGATGTGATCCGCAATGATTCGAAACAAATGTGAGCTGCCTCAAAAAATATGCACTGTGATGAAATATGCATGTAACAACTTAAGAAATCCACACTCAAAGAGGCGATACTGCTTCCAATTGTGCACAGCAGTAGGTGAATCACGGGTGAATCATGGAGCTTGTCTGCCTCTCGTTTAAGTAAAAGCTTTTTACTTAACGTTGAGTGAAATAGATCCAAGAACACCGAACTCTCTGTTCCTGTTGCACTGCCATATCTTTAAATCATACACTCGCTGCAAGCTGTAATGGGAAGATGGGGAGCGAGTGACTCAAATACGAATGATTTGGTTCCATTTAAACCGGGGGCACGACCATGTTTGTCAGGCATTTCATCACAATATCAACATAGCAAACAAGTCACAAAGATGAATTGTTAAAAGCATGAAAGCATTATAAATCATCCACTGCACAACATGTCAGCTCCCAGGTGCTCACATTTCTGATATTTTGTGTAACTTAGACATTGTTAAGACCCTTTGTGTTTTACATTAACACCTCCCAATAAGATAGCAAACCTGACAGTCTGAGGTATAAGAAAGCATCTGAGATTTCCCACAGACGTTTTGCAGGGTGACTAGTGCTTGTCCTCCCGAGAATTTGTTTTTTTGGCATCCCAGGGTGTATTATCGCGTGTTTTGGGAACTCTGTGGTTCACGATCCACTTCTCCAAAACAGATGGGTGTGTTCCAGAGTTCCTCTTCACGCAACAGGCATTTTACCAGGAATAAATTTATCTCCTTCATTTCACCATTATCCATTTTGACCATAATTCAAGAGCTGTCAAACCTTGTTAGAACCAAATGCAAATGATGTGAGTTTGCATGTGTTCATATTGTTGTTAGTGGAAATTAAAGCAAAAGAACAGAGTTGGCGTTGCACTTTGAAACCTTGAAACCATTATGAGAAGTGGAACAAGTAATCAGAATATGATCACTGATAAAATGGACTGTTGTGCTTTCTTAGCTCTTGGTTTGGCTGGAAAAGTGTTAGAAGAGAGTTCAGCAGGAGCCCTGCAGCGGGAATTTACGCTGGAGCTGATTTATTTGTGAGAGGCAGAGTTAAAAGACAGTGCCAGACAGGGGAGCTGGACAGGCTACGCCAGCTTAAATTGCCAACAGGTGCTCTGACATGAGTTCACATACTGCATCGACAGGCACAACAAGCTAAGGAGCTCCTTTATTTTGCAAGAGACTGAAGTGTTTTTGTATTAAGTACACCCAGAAAGGAGGACAATGTAATGACACCCTGATGCCTCTGGATGTATAAAGCAATATCAGATATCAAACTGCTTGCAGTAGCTTTACACAGTAGAATGTGGCTGAAAATCAAATCAAGCAGACAAACATGTACTCTCTGAACATTAACAAGCTACTTGGAAGCAGAGGAGACAGCAGAGTGAAAGCAGTTTTGTAAATTACCCCCAAACATAAACATGACAGGCAAACGCTCACTGGGGTGCCAGATCAGGTCCATGAAGGAAATTACTGTTGGAGGCAAAACTAAGAGGAAGATTGTAAATAAAGAAGAAGTAGAGAGGCAAAAGCAGAGATAAGTAATAAACTAGGCAAGCTGTTCATTGATGCATGGAGCCATTGTTCAGGAACGTCTGCTGTGAATCTTAATTAATAATATCAAGAATAATGATCATTGACAAATCAGCATAAACAGCCGGATTTAACAGTGTAGCTTTGACCTACTTAAATAGTTAAGTATCTCACAGTGAAGAAGCATATTGTGATAAGGAATGGGCAAGACAGCATCTCAGCACATGGATCATCTATGTAGCGTGAAGAAGTGAGGAATTTGGGAGGAGGCTGAGCCTGAAGAGGCTGTGAGGCATGCAGCTCAAAACTCTGACCATGACCAATGATAGGAGGGAGATGGGAGCAGGAGATGTCTGGATGCACTTCTACACTCCAGGCTGTGAGCCGTCCAACACAGACTTCAAAGCTTCATACGTTTACGTGTCTTAAGAAACAGTTCGACATTACTCTGATGCCATATAAACATTGTTGCTATTGCATACAAATGTCTCTAAATGAATGTAGCTTGTATCTCATTTATGTTACCATGTTTGGATGTAGATTCGCATTTTAATGTAGTGTGTTGTAGTTGGAAGAAAATGTTTTACTATGGAGGGTGTAATGTTTCAGTGCAAGTGTTTGCAAGTGTTTGTTATGTTATTATGTATTTAGACAAGCGTTGTCGTGGCAATGGTACGTGGAATGATCACTGTTGGCAGATATATAAGACAAACGGTCACTCCGGACAGTCATCATCAGTTTCCGTAGTGTAGTGGTTATCACGTTCGCCTCACACGCGAAAGGTCCCCGGTTCGAAACCGGGCGGAAACACTTTTCGCGATTTACATCGATTTCCCTTTTTTTTTGCTGCATTACCACATTTTCTTTTTGCTGCATTACCACATTTTCACACCATCAGTATAGTTGTCGTCATTTTGATATCAGTTGCACATCTACTAGACTGAACTGGATAATGTTAAGGTGCTGCTCTCACCCTCCGTCGGTTTCCGTAGTGTAGTGGTTATCACGTTCGCCTAACACGCGAAAGGTCCCCGGTTCGAGACCGGGCGGAAACATGCTTTTACGAGACTATATGATCACATTAGCTGTCGAAATTAAGGTGAACCAGTAGCAATGTCAGAGTATGTCATACATCTCCATACCCATCCCTGCCTTCTTTCTTTGTTCTTGTATCCATTACTGTCTTACAAATGTCTTGCAAAATGCATGTGCAGGTTGCTAATGCGTTGGATAGTTGTTACAAGTTACCTTAAATTGTAGACAATGATGTATCCTTACTTATCCACGTAAACCCCGTAAAAGTAAAACATAAAGTGGAAACCCGTGAAGTATTATTTTGAAAGCAAGCATCATACACTTCCGGCCGTGTAGTCGCAATGTGACGACAGTCCAATCAGCGAAGATGTGGAGGACAAATGGGGCGTAGCCATGCGTGTAGCGTCATCACGTTGGCCACGTACTCTGCGCGCGGGAGCTTTGGTTATCAAACAACTAGCACAGCATAGCGGGAAACGAGACGAGGTAAAGCTACTTACGAGACAAATATAACGCACATTTGCCTCTTTAGACGCGATTAAAACATCTATACACCGACTAATATTAAACCAAAAGACTTACCGACAAAGATTAACTTGTCAAGCCGCTGTCGTCGACTGAGAAACGGTGTTAACGGGCCGTTTGGGTAAATGTCAACAGCTGTATACAAACCTCACTCGTTAGAATAGCTTCATTTAATGCAGTTACGTTTCATTATACGAGCTATTCTGGGTCAAACAGACATATTTGTTCCACACTGTGTGTCAGCTTTTGTGTATCCTCTCTGTGAAACCCCCATTTTGTACCCACAGACTATGGCGATGAGAAGTGAAGCCAGGGTGGAGGCCGCGGTAGAGGAGGAAGAGAGCTTCGGGCCTCAGCCTCTCAGCAGACTAGAGGTGTGTATCCATGATCCCCCTTACAGTCACTGCATAATGTATGTGTGGGAGTCCTTCTTCATCCTGATGTCTCCCCACCCAGCAATGCGGCATCAGTGCCAGTGACATCAAGAAGCTGGAGGACGCCGGGTTCCACACCATCGAGGCGGTGGCCTACACGCCCAAGAAGGAGCTGCTGCACATCAAGGGAATCAGTGAGGCCAAAGCTGACAAGATCCTAGTAAGAGATGTAGAGAGACACTCATCAGGCACGCTTAGGTTCCTCTAATGAGGATTGGATTGAACTGATTAACATCTTGACCACGTTCCCATCTATGTTTCTCTTTCCCTCTTGCGTTTTCCTCCGCAGACTGAAGCCGCCAAACTCGTCCCCATGGGCTTCACTACAGCTACCGAGTTCCATCAGAGGAGAGCTGAGATTATCCAGGTCTCCACAGGATCCAAAGAGCTGGACAAGCTCCTGCAAGGTCTGGCACTCTGACGGGTCACTATTGGTCAGATTTCGGTTGGTTCATGCTGACCGATGTTCTGAGCTCCTCCTATTCTATGTTTTTGTATGCTTGATGATTTCTGTGTTTGCTGCAGGTGGGATTGAGACGGGCTCGATCACAGAGATGTTTGGAGAGTTCCGGACCGGGAAGACGCAGCTGTGCCACACACTCGCTGTCACCTGTCAGGTAGTTATCAGCACATACTTAAAGCTAAACCACTTGTTGTTGTATCTGGTTGGATGCTAACCTTTTCTCCCCACAGCTGCCCATAGATCAGGGTGGTGGAGAAGGTAAAGCCATGTACATCGACACAGAAGGAACCTTCAGACCTGAGAGACTCCTCGCTGTAGCTGAAAGGTGAGCGTGCACATTTGGCTCCTTTGCATCATGGCAGTTTTCCCAGAAGATTATTTCATAAAGTGGAACAATGTGTGACCTCTGACCTGTACCTCTCTGTCTTCAGGTACGGGCTGGTTGGCAGTGACGTTCTGGACAATGTTGCTTATGCTCGAGCCTTCAACACAGACCATCAGACTCAGCTGCTGTACCAAGCCTCCGCCATGATGGCTGAGTCAAGGTCGGTCTGTCTCATTCACCGCCTCACACACACACACACACTTCAGAGTCTCATACTGGCCTCTCAGTAGCACACAATGTGTTTGAGCCTGTTTGAGATCTGTAAGACTGAACTGCTTCTTCCCCTTGAAATGCAGTTTCCCACATGTGATTGTGCTAGAACGAACCGTGCGGGCCGTCACGTATCCCTGCAGCTAACGTGTGCCCTCCTCCTCCTCCTCCTCTTCCTCAGGTACGCACTGCTGATAGTGGACAGTGCCACGGCGCTGTACAGAACAGATTACTCAGGAAGAGGGGAGCTGTCAGCCAGACAAGGACACTTGGGACGCTTCCTACGCATGCTGCTCAGACTCGCAGACGAGGTGTGTGTGTGCTGGCTGTGTGTGTGTATTGGCTGTGTGCGTGTGCTGGCTTTGTGTATTGGCTGTGTGAGATACCAGCGTATTTTCACACGCTTTGTCCCAGATATATTGAAGTAGACTTAAACTAATCTGTATTCATGTGTAACAACTAAAATACTTAGGTCAGATACAATTGAAGCTCTCTGATTGGATAGAAACTAAGAATAGATTGTTGTTAATTGAGGGGTCGACTGAGGTGAAGCCTTAAAGTTGTGTTAAACACATTATGACTTAATGAGATGCAGTACACAGGATGTTTTGTACACACAGTAACAGTTTTTTCTTCTTGTGACACAACAGTTTGGTGTTGCCGTGGTGATTACCAACCAAGTGGTAGCTCAAGTGGACGGGGCAGCCATGTTCTCAGCAGATCCCAAAAAACCCATTGGAGGAAACATCATGGCTCACGCCTCCACCACACGGTGTGTGTGTGTGTGTGTGTCAGCCTCAGAGTTTGCTGGGAGACAAAACACGCGAAAGACTTTGCCACAGGATAATTGCGATTAAGTGTCTGAAGATTAAATTGAATTCGTAATGAAAACTCTGCTTCTCTCTCTAGTCTGTACCTGAGGAAGGGAAGGGGAGAGACCAGGATTTGTAAGATCTACGACTCCCCGTGCCTGCCAGAAGCTGAAGCCATGTTCGCCATCAACCCTGATGGAGTGGGCGACGCCAAGGACTGAGCGGGCGGCGTGACGGGGAGAGGCAGGGCAACGCCGTCATACCAGCTGATTGATGGTTTGGACTACAGACAGAGTAGCATGCGCCGCCTCGGCCCACACAGCTGCCTCCACATGAGACCTCAGACGTGTGTGAAGGTCGTGGATTCACCAGTGAGCCGACTGAACACACTGCGGCACAGACGGCAGCGTGACGCACGGACGTGATGCAACAGTAAGACAGGATTTATTTTGTTGATTTTTCCTCTGCAAACTGGGAACTTCCCACTTTTCGAGCAATCAAAACATTTACTTTGTTTAAAATATGACTGTTTTCTGGTGTAACTTGTGTGATTTATGATGTTTGTCTTACTGGTGTCTGGCAGAGCAGCAATGTGACAAAGTTTGCAGGCTTTGCTGCAAGATTATCTATCATTTGAGGAGGAATCATTATTGTAAAGCATTTGTTACGTCTTTCACTCTGCCAGTTTAGCCACACTGTCCCTGTTTTGGTTGTCCATAGTTTGTATATACACTTAGGAATAATTAAATTTGTTTTATCACTAAACCATCCGTCCTCATTGTCAGCAGCACCACAATTGAACTCACTCACAACTGACAGATCAACATGATATAAAATCACTTTATTCAGTGCATATTAATGAATCTCTGAGTCATCGGAGCGTATTTAGTCAAAGACGATTTAAAGCATTTAACAAAAAGTCCACTGAACATCAAAGGAATAAACCTGACTTCAAATTAACCAATAAATAAACTTTAAACAGTTTCAGAGTCAAAAGTAACACCGGCTCACTTCAAATCACAGGAATGTCAAGGATTTCTGACAAATATTAAACGAAACAAAGGTTTTTTTCCACTTAAAGGTCAAACTGTAGAAACAACAACACAAGCACTTGGTCATCGCGTTCCAGCTGCAAAGAGCCAAACCAACACAGTATTGAACTTTGTATCGCTGCATCTACAACTGAAGGACCCTCAATCTCTGAAACACACAGACATAAACATTGTTGAATGTGATTTGTAGTTTATGTAGAAAGAAAAAAGTTCCCCTCAAATTCTTCCCACATTACTGATCAACCTTCATCTTCAAAAGTCCCATTTGCCAAACTCAACACTTGGAAAGATCCTATGACTCAAACTGATCCCTCGCTGTTTCACACTATAGCCAGAAATCCAGAATCTAAAATCCGATTTCCTCATCGAAGCTCAAACTATTATTATTATTCTAGCCCACAATCAACATCATAAATTCACCATTTGCTTAAACTGAAACCCGGTCAGTCTGCTCGAGCTCTAGATGACTTAGGTTCTACTTGGTCCACCTGCTCCACACACACACACCTGCTCCACATACACACACACCTGCTCCACACACACGTCCCTGATCAACTCAAACTTCTCTTCTGTCAAATGCCCATTCAATTAACAAAAATATGCTGCCAAAACAAAACAAAGCTGGAGCTGAATATTACACACAAATCATTACAGATACAATAAATGTTATTCTCAGTGATATTGACTTCAAAATAATCATATTAAGCTTTGCAATAAATAAATGTACTCTATATCATCTCACAGTGACAGACAGTAGGGAAGAGGGGGGAGGGGGGGGTTCTGGTCTGAGGTGTTTGTCGAGGCCCAGTAGCACCAGACTAGTGGCTCCATCTGCTGGCCTCCAGTGGAAGTAAACGTGCTGATCTTACTTGTTGATTAGAACACAAAGCTGAGCCTCCAGTTTTGATGTTTCTTCATCCTTTAGGAATAAGAACGGACAGACAGAAAGGTGACACATTAGTATATGTTAACTATTGATTTTGATTAGTATCGTGTCGACTAAAGCAGCAGAATAAAGAGTGGCCTTACGTCTTTAGTGCTAGCAGGCATCTTCAGGGCCAGCTCAGTCCAGTTCCTGGCCTCTGGGATGTTTCCCAACTCCTTGTGACACTGAGAAACAAAAACAAGAAGGTAAGAATGTCCCTCTCGATTCCCACAAACAGTGATAAACTGTTCTGTCAGTTCCTAATCCATCAGTGACGTCAGCGAATCAGACTCTTTACCTTTGCGATATAAAGTCTCACTGTTTTGGAGAAACCTGGATGAAGTTCCTCTGCCTGTAAAATCAACACAAAACACTTAAGATGCATGTAAAGCAAACGAATCTGAGTTCAAATGTCAGCTGCCTTCTATGTATACCGTACCTTAAGGAAGTTTTCCAGGGCGTCGTGCAGAGTGGAGGTGGGTGGGCTCTGGTAGAAGGCAGAGGCGGCCTTCTGCTCCAGCCAGTCCAGGGTGGCCACCTACAGGAGAACAACACGGCAAACAACAAACTGTCCTGTCATCGTCACTCCGTAAGCAAAGTTCAAACATTGACACGCTTGACTGACACCTCACAAATCAACATTGTTGTATTGTTTCATTTGCAGATAAAGGGGTGTGTGTGTGTGTTTGTGTATGTGTGGGTGTGGGTGTGTGGGCTTCCTGTTGTACTTTGTCCTGGCTTGTGTGACATTGTGTTGTTGTTTGCTCTGTGAATATTCATCGCAGGGAAGAAAGAGTTTCCACAGCTTAAGACTCAGGGTGTTAAAGCGAAGGTTAACAAACAGAGACACACACACACACTGCCCCTCCCCTCTCTGCACCACTGGAAAAGGTGCAAACACAGTTCCCCTCTCACCTCATAGCACCATCGCCCGAGCAGAAAAGAACACATGGGGTCGTCGTCTCGGAGGGAGAGGGCTCGATCCAAATGCTCCTGTGAGAGAGAGAGAGAGAAGAACTTTCAGTCATTTCCTCGTAAAACACTGTCAACATATAGATTCAAATACAACAGTTGTTCCTGTGGTTACCTTGAGTATGTGGCTGCTCTTCAGTTTGCTGTGCATGCTCTGGTGCTGCCTGGTGAGTCCAGCCAGCACAGCGAACCTGGACCCCACCCACAAGAAAGACAGATGTGAGATCAGAATCTGAAACGTGTCGGATGAGGGCGATAAATGTCTTAGCGTTCACCGTCTCACCATTTGTGGCACTCGGCGTTCAGCCCGTTCTTCCTCAGGGCCGCCTCTGCCTCCTCCCTGCCTGGACGACCGAAGACCAATAGCAAATAGATATTCAAACTGTGTGTGTGTGAGAGTGAGAGTGTGAGAGTGAGAGAGTGTGTGTTACCCCGCTCTGCGTAGGCCCTCTTCTCTTGCTTGTCCTCGCTGGACTGGTGCATGTCGCTGTAGGCTCGGGCCAGTCGCCATAGAAACTCCCTGCTGTCTCCATGCTGACACGGGAGAAGAAGCCGCCAGATTTAAGACTAATAATACTATAATATACAATACTATACGAGTCATTTGACACTAATGTATGATTTGCAACAGACTAGTATCACCGTATCTGATTCTGGAATTAAATTTCATGATAAACAAAGTCTAACTCAGTGGAGCATACAGATCAAATTCCCCCGGATGAGACAAACATGGCCGACATGAACCTTCAGTAAATATGAATCACACATCTTCTTTTTTACTTTATTTTATATAGTTTGTAATTTGCAGTAGGAATCTTTACTTTACAGGTTTGCCCTGGATTAGGATCAGAGATGACCTCAGTGAGTCACATCAGGTCTGCAGGTTGGACTTGGACTTGTTCTGTAGTTCCAACATGGCGTCGCCTCTCGCTCACCTCTGCTCTGTTGTCCATCAGCAGTCTGAAGCCCTCTGCTTTCAGGCTGGCGTCGCCCGTGTGAAGGATATCGCTCTGTGCCAGGAGCAGAGCCAACTCCCCACTCGGAACTTCAGTCACCAGCTCTGGCCTCCGCTCTTCTTTTTCTTCCTCCGCCTCATCATCGTCCAGACCCTTCTCTTCGTCCTCGACCTCTTCTTGGGAGTCCTCTTGGCGGAGGGTGACGACGGTGGCGCAGCTCTCGTCCTCGTCTTCCTCCGACTCCTGTTCAGGCTCCTTGTCGCCCTCCTCTCTGTCGGTGTCCCGGTCTGTGTAGTCCGACTCAGCGTACGCCGTCGAGTACCTGGGACAGAAATGACAGTGATTGGACACACAGAAATAGAACATCTACACACTCTTAGCCGTGATGTAACATGCCTTACCCGCCCTCACTGGTCTCCCCTTCGTATGCACTGGACACGCCCTGGCTGGCGGTGAAGTAGATGGAGCTGGAGCTGTTGGAGTCGGTGCGCTCACGGTGGGCGAAGTGGCGGCGCCGCCGTATCCTCTGGCTGTCCTCCACTCCCTTCCTGCATGTGGCGGAGGAAACGCACACAAGAGGTCAAACACCACAGACCTCTACGTGGATCCACAGGTGAGTCACACACTTTCTTTCTACTTCCCCCTGCTGTGTGTGGACTCTACAGAGCCACACTGTACTCTGGTCCTCTCCTCATGTTTTAATAATGATGTCACTGGATCAGGTTGCCACTCACTTCACATCCTGAATGATCTGCACGGCGATGTCCTGCAGGCCGCCCCTCAGCTCGGCCACTTCAGACCGCAGCGAGGACACGCAGTTCAGCACCTGGTCCAGCTGGGTCCTGAGCTCCAACTGCTGCTCTGGAGAGAGACCCTGCACCATGGCCTCCACTGCTGCCAGGGCCTCTACCTGGGCCTCCGCCTCTGCAGGGACACAGGACAGGAGAGACAGATTCTTCATCATAAAAATATCCCAACCTGATGATGATCCACAACCGTGTTAATATGTTGGGACTGCTGAGATTATGAGACGTCACGTCACATGATTCACTACTGTGGTGGATCCTTCAGTTGGAACACACACACGGATATGCTATTTATAGAGTTTTCTCAGATTATAAAAAAGTTAAATACAAACCCATTTTAGTTTAATTAAGAAAAGTATCTACAGACATTAATGATCAGGAACATGTTTGTTGTTAGATTGAATTTCACTGTGCCTGTAACCATAGCAACGTATACTATTATGGAATCACTGACTTGATATATGTATTTATTTTGTGATTATTATGTCTGATACATGTCCCCTGGTCTCACATTCACACTCCCTCTCTGTCTCTCTCTCTCCCACTTTCTCTTTCGTTCTCTCACCCTGTCCATCCAGCGGCTCCTGAAGCAGCGCAGCCCCGTCCGCGCAGTCCCACAGCCGGGGGGCAGCAGCCTTGCTCTCCGGCTGCCTCCCCTCCATCATCAGCCCCTCTCTCCTCCGTCTCGTTATCTCTCTGTAGATGATGAACGCGATTAAACCCACGCCGGCTGAAGCTCCGGCAGCGAGTCCGATCAGCGCATTCCGACCGACCGGCATGTTCGCTACGCTCCGCCACACGCTGGACGCTCACAGCTAAACAAACGCACCTCTCATGTGTCGTTAAAGACTAACTGTATAATCGCTGAGTCACGACGTCAGCCGCATTTTGACCTCAAAGTGTTTCCACAGATATTAAGAGTGACACGGTGGGTTCCTCCGCGTTGACAGCTAGCGTGTTAGCCCACGACACTAGCCTCTCGTCGGTAACCTTCGCCCCTCACTTATGCTTGGCTTAAAGGTGTATACTTCCCCCCAGTTTGGACTTCTTCAGGTGTTTCGGTGGCTTGCTGTGATGACAAACGTGGCTAGTTAAGTTGAATGTTGAAAAAAGGCGGCGGTGACAGCTTAACGGCTAACTGCGGGGATGCTATGCAAATATGTATCGGCTACGTTACGCATCAGAAGCACCGTTTCTGTCAAGTTAGCGCATCCGAGGGAGGCCATTTCCGACTTGAGATTTCAAAATAAAGCATAACTCGCTCACTAAATTGTTTATTCCCTGAGTTATCAATGCAAGGACCTCCAACAAAGCGAGACATTTTGCGAGACACGGAAAGTTTCGTCCTGCACATACAATTTTAACACAAATCAAAAAATATTTTACAGGGATGATTCTGAAACCTGTCTGTAATTTTATTTTGGAATAAGGTGTTTACCTCTACCAAGGAAGTTGTGTTTTTACCTCCAAATGTGTGTTTGTGTTTTCGGTGGATAACGGAAAAAGTCAAAAGAGTTGAGAAATTGTCTGTAGAGTTGAAGAGTGTGTCAAGGAATATCGTCAAACTCAGATTAGTGACAAAGTAATATAATTCCAAAGTAACATAACTGAATGTTACAGTTGAAAAGTTTGTTCACAAGAGGGCACCAGTTCATTTTCTGTAATCAAATCCACTGCATGGTCTTTGTTTATACGAGGATCCTCATGACATGGCACAATGTTACACGTTTAATTCGAATACCAAGTGGTTTGACAATTCATAACTCAAATATGAGCTCATAAAATTCTGATCATACAGTTTCAGCACTTTTGAAGTTTAGTTCATCACCAGAGTCAAATTTGCCCATTCGATCAATCTTGACTTCATTCATCCTCTTTCTCTAAAAGGTTTAACCATCTAAATCCAGAGCAAATACAATTGCAATTCTTAACCTTTTTACATTCTTGTTTTTTTGGAACAGTTGATACAGTTAAAGCTTAAGTGAGAGTCACGTTCCCATGGGGCATGTAGTCAGACCTGTAGTGTATTAAAGACAAGAACAAAGCCTTGGCTGCCCTCACAGGAAATCCGTGATGTATTGCCTCAGCTGAGAGCCAGACCAAACCACAAACCCAACCAGAGCTAAGGAGGCGCTTTGGCCGACAGCCACTAAGAGGCCTCGAATTGTGAATATGAACTCTGAATCTCAGCTTCTCCTCTCAATGTTTAGTCTTTTTACTATGACTGTATTTATATTTGCCAATTTCCTTCTCAATAGTTTGGTCTCTCTTTCCATTCCATTTCCATAGTTGATGTTGTGTTAAACTGGTTTTGGATGCCTTTCATTCTTCTCACAGACAGTTGCAGTTTATATGCTGCATATGATTGTAACTTCCCACCTTTGTTTACACAGAGTAACCTGAGGATCCGGTCGTGACCTCCGCGTCTCTGTCAGCAGCAGACGGTGCAGTTCCTTAGCCCCGCCCCTTTCCCCGCCCCCCTGCTACCAGCTCGCGCCGTATAAATGAGCGCGGCAGCGTCCAGCTCGCGGCTCCCAACTTGGTCAACTAGCCGCCGCTGTGTGGACGCAATATGGCGGAGACACGCACGACAACAGCGACACTCGACCCCGCTCAGCAACCCCGCGGCAGGAATGTTCGCCCCTAACCACCTCCACCGAGTTCCCATCACTTCTAGAGGGAAACATAATTGAGAGGAAATGCCTTAAGAGAGGGGAGCGAGGGGAGAAAGAGACATGAGCCGCCACCGCCGCGCAACAGGTAGGAAGGGATGAGGGCGACAAGTGTGGCGGCGTCTTCATGAATGTGTGTTTGGCTGCGACACAAAAGTTGAATTTGTTGCTTTGTTCTCCCACTCAGTCAACTCTGCCGTGAGGAATGCGCTGGACCGGTTCCTCGTCTAGTCGCGTCTGGCTGGAGGAAATTCTTCCCCGGCATGTTTTCAATAAAAATAATAATTTTTCCCACACAAACCCCTCTTTCAGACGCGCAGGAGACGGTCCCTTCCCCGCCGCTGCCCGCTGATCATGTGCTCGGCTCCGGCGCTGTGTTGTTCCCCGGTAGGTGTTCATTCAGCACATTTACACGCATTCCCACATGTTTTTAATGTGACAAAACGCTTAAAAACGTCTCAAACACAAGCTTGACATGGGGTTTCTTAAAATCTTACATGACAAAGAGAAGAATGATGAAGATGGGAACTTTTTATAAGCTACATGTACACTTAAATGAACTGTTACTGTACTAAAACCATCATGGGGTCAGGTTTAAGTGTAGATGCACCTAATATACTTGAGATGATTCTAGTGTGTCTTGTCTGTCCAGGTGCCTTTGATCAGCACGGATGTCCATTGGTCTTCTTCCCGCTGGACGGACAAACCAAACTCAGCTCAAGCCTCAGCAAAGCAGAAGTGGTGGACTTCATCAACTACTTTCTGTATCTGCACAAGTAGGTCACCGAGTCCAGAGGGTTATTGTCTGTCTGTGAGAGTGAAAGGAAAATGGAGAGAGAAAGAGAGAAATGCTTACATAATGTTACGCAATCACATGATGGATCAACTGGAACCATTAATGTTTCCTCCCTTTACAGTAAGAAACAGGAAAAGAACATCCTGGTGTCTGTGGTTGCCGATCTGAGACACGCCTCCCTACCCACGGCCAGGTTCATCGCTGAGACGCTCCTTCTGCTGGAGGTACGGTCGTGTCTCCCCGCTGGTGTCTCTTCTAGAGGCCCGCAGCATCCTCCTGGAATTACACGACATCGTTTATTACTCGTCTAAGCCTCAAACTGCAGTGTGTACTTATAGAGAGCGCTGGCAGCTTCATTCAAACATGCTGTAATGCTGCATCATCATGTTGGTAAACTGCACCGCACTTTCATTTGCCAGCTATTACAGTCTGGAATTTTCTGCAGACAGAAGACTTACAAACCAAACCAATCCAATTCAGTCTGAGCAAGCAGGGAATGTACAGCGTCTGAATGTAAAGGCCTGTTTCTGTAGCAGCTGCACACAGTAGTAGTGAATCTGATACAAATGATAAGAGCATCACTGCAGCGTGGTCGTCATACCAGAGGTCGTCATTCCAGAATTCCTCCTTTGGTGGGAGTCATTAGAGCTGTCAGTGAGCGGTCACATGCTTGGCACTTATTTAATTGCAAAACTTAAGTAAAATGATCAAGATTCTTTGAGGTCTCATAGGTTTTGTGGCGAGTTGTTGGCTGATGTGGATGTGCATACCAGCACGTTTGTACGTCTTATTTTGTAATTGGAAACGGCTGTGATTGGGGTAAACCAAACTGGAGCGGTTTATCTCAACACAAAGTCGCCTCTGAGAAGATACTGAGGGGATAATGTTTGTTCCATCTGTCGTCGCAGCTGCACAAGAGGACCGTCCACACCGTCTACATTATACAGCCCAAGAAGAAGGAGGCTGTGAAGCTGCTGCTGAAACTCATGGCTCCTAAGACCTACACAGCTTCTTTCAAGGTGAATGAATGAACTGTACATCAATATTACTTTAAAAAAATGCTGCTTGTTAACGCTCATCTTCATTGTTACCTCAGAAAGTCCTTCTAAAAGAAATCCCAGAACTCTGCACCGTCATCGATCGGAGCCAGTTGCCTCCATGTTTGGGCGGCTACCTGCTCTACTGTCACCACAGCTGGGTCACCTTCATTAAGGTAAGAGGCTCCAGAAGGTTGACTGCTGGTCATGTTGTTTAACTTTTTATGTTGTGTTTCACAGATGGAGTGATGCCAGGGAAATCAGCAACAATTACTGCACACACACACACACACACACACACACACACACACACACACACATACAATCGTGAAGACCCACATATGACACACAAACCACAGACCATAATTCTCTAACCGCTAACTTTGCGAATCATTTCTTCTTTCTCCAGCATTATAAGCATTATAAATGGTTAATTGTAAACATGCGTGTTCAGTAAGAGTGAGAACGTTTGACCACGTGTGTAAATCAGTTCAATTTATGACGCATCTAACTGCAGTGTGATCCAAAGGCAAACTTATGAACGGGTCTCATGATAGGCAAGAGGGTTAAACACAAAGTAACATTGTCCCTCTGCAGCACACACACACACACACACACACAGTTACTCCCCTCTGCTTATCTGAACTCCAATATTAATGAAACATTCTCAGCTAAACTCTCATCTCAAATGTTGCCTTTGGAATATTTGTGATGGAGCGTGCGCCTGTGTGTGTGTGTGTGTGTGTGTGTGTGTGTGTGTTTCCGTTTCCATTCAGCCGCACACTCGGCATCAGGAGATGTTTTCATCGCTGCATCCATTCATGAGAACCGTCCGAGCGGCCTGCGTCTATTGTTTGTTACCTTGGTGAAGCTTGCGCAAATGCCTGGCGTAATCAGCTGACCTTATTAGCAAGTGAAAGGGGCCCCTCTCTTTCCATTAGATTATACATTCAGTCATGTTCTGCTGGGCCTTTTGGCCACGTTGTCAGTATTCATTAACTATTGGAGCTGTGTGTAAAGTGAATCTATTCAGGATGCAAATGCTGGCGACGTAAATCTCAAGTAGTGTGAGTCAGGCAACAAAGGACACAGCTCACTGGCAAATTAGCTTCCGCTCACAATCTTAACAATGAATGAAGCCACTTTTTTCAAACGACTCCGGGTTTCTCTGATCTCTCCAGGAAATCGACGCGTTCGTCCAAGAGTTCCTGTCGGTGGTCCAGCGGCTCCCGGCCTCCATCTCCACCCTGCAGGCCCTGTCCAGGCTGCCGCTGCCCTCCGCCTCCAGCGAGCTCCAGCACTTCTGCTCCACCAACGAGGCAAAGTTCCAGGAGCTCAGGAGGTCGGCGTTCTCCTCATCCGATCAGACGGTGAAAAAATGGGAGTTTAGGTAGAACAACCTTCACACCGGCTTCTGTTTGTCTGCAGGGCTCTGGGTCTGGACGAGCTGCTGAGGCACTGCGAGAGTCTGGTGGAGAAGCTGCGTCACCCGGAGACGGAGCCCAGCTACCAGGCGATGGCCGGCACCGCCCTCTTCACACACACGGCCTTTGACATGCTGCACAACTACAGCAGGTAGGGAAAGTGCTGAGTCACAAAGGAGCCGCCACTCAAATCTTAATCCTGTGAGGCGCCTCTTCATCTTCACATGCATAGCACAAGATGTCGCAATGGCCCCGCTAATGCCTGACTGCAGCAAAGCATTGTGGGTAATAGAGTGAGCAGCTCTTGGAATTTAAGATGTTTAGGATGAAAGTGGACTAACCATTAACAACAAAGTAAAGTCAAAAGGAAAGTCTGGTATTTTGTCATTAGTTGATAAACGATAGATCATTTTCAGTTTGTGTTTGTTGTTGACAGGATCACTGCGGCTGTGGAGAAGGTGGACTTGCTCTGGCAGCAGGCCTTCTCCAAGGCTCGTCTCCAGCTGCGGGTCTTCCAGCTCCGTGAGGACGCCCTGCGGGTGAGACATCGGGCTTGCAGGTCCACTCGGTGCAGATCAGAGCCTCAGGATCGGTCTGAATGTATTGAGGAGTGAGTTTGTGCCGTTTCTGATTGCAGCTCACGGGGCAGATGGAGACGTTTCTTCAAGAGAAGCTTCAGCCTTACAGGGTGGAGGTTGCTGAAGATGCTGCTAAAGCAAGAATGTTGCTCTCTGAGTTTGAGGCGTCCATTCACACTCCTGCTATGGTGCTTCTTCATCTTATTGCACTTCAATGATCAATGAATGTTTGGATCATGTTCAGTTTCAAAACACTCTTGTCCAAATCACAAACTGCTTGTATTTCCTAACGCCCCACCCAGGCTCTGGTCCGCTGTGCTGAGGATGTGATCCATACGTTAGTGGAGATCCTACCGATGGGTGACACTGTGACCCGGGAGCAGTGGGTCCTGGATCTGGAGCGGCTGAAGGAGAAGCTCCACTCTGCTGTGCTGTATGTTCTCCAGACCCTCAGGGCAGCGTCCAGCTACCCTCACTACTACAACAAGGTAAGAAGAGAGCACCTGGAGAAGACATGGTATACAGACTCAACCCTGAACCTGCATCATGTTCCTCCTCCAGGCCCACAGGTGGTACAGCCTGGTCCTCTGTGAGAACTTCCTCCAGGAGCTTCTGTCGGGCGTGGATGGCGACTCTTCTCCCAGAGGGCACCGCGGGAACAGCTACCCTGCTTGGAGACAGAAGCTGGCCTCCTTCCTGAGGAAGAATCCCCCTCCAGACATGGAGGATCTGGTTCTTCTGGCTCACCTGTGTGATGTCATCCCAGACGGGCAGGTCCAGCAGGCAGGCAAGCAGTTATCCCACAGGTAAGAGGTGAAAGGCGTCGGGTGACGAAGAAGGGAAACTTGTTTTGTTGTTGTTGTTTGACATCTTGGACAGAACAACAGCATTGTTTTGAAAGTGAGAGGGAAAGTTCTGTTATAAAGGCGTCTGGTCCAGTTACTCGCCTCATTCTGAACTTTGAAAGAGAGGAGTTGTTATCTGGAGCACAGTTTTGCAATGTCAGACACACACACACATACCTCCTGTGTAATCAGAGACGCTGGCCTCACCAAACCATCTGAGGGAGGATCGCTACAATAACATGAGGGTCAGTGTCTGCATGAAGGAGGGTTCCTCTGTGGAGGAAGAGCTAGTTTGTGCAATTCACAGATCTTTGGCTCACTGCATCCACACTCAAACCCAAACAGAATGCATCTATCCTGTGAGTGATGTGTTGTTGTTTCCCTCCAGGTGCATGTCCCTCAGGAAGCTCCTCATCTCTTCAGGGCCCGTAGCTGTCGGCCACCTCAAGTTGGCGCTGCAGTGGCAGTATGAGTTTCTGTTGGGCGAACACACGAAACGCTCCTCTGCCGACGCAGCCAAAGAAGCAGATGACCCCGACGGCGCCTTTCACCTCGCCGCCAAACCCCCGACCGAGCCGCACAAAAGAGACGATGGCCACGTTTCTGTGTTCGACTCGGCTAAAAGCGGAAACCAGCCGTCTCCTACAGCCGAGGCTCCAGGATCGGCGTCAGAATGCAAGCCCCCCTCCCTCAGCTCCTTCGACTCCGGCTTTGACGGCGCAGGGAGCAGTCAGTTGGAGGCTGGGGGAGGGAGGGAGGGGTGGGACAGAGCGGTCAGGAGTAAGGAGTCGGCCAGGCCGCCTGTGAGCCGGCCGCAAATCAACGAAGAGAACCTGCCCAGCGTGTCCGACTCTGAAGACCTCCGGGAGGAGTTTGACCTGGGCTCCGTGGGAAACTCCTCCCGGGCGAGCATCCAGATCATCCCCAAGGTCACCGTGGATTCCCTCAACTTTGAAATCAAGGTGAAGCGCTCGGCGGCGCTGCCCGCTAACCCCTGGCTCAGCCTGCCAGTGGACGACCTGGAGAACTCGTACACGGTCACCATCACGCCGCACTCGCCGGCCCAGCAG
The DNA here is from genome assembly GCF_046128005.1 of Genypterus blacodes. NCBI lineage: Eukaryota > Metazoa > Chordata > Actinopteri > Ophidiiformes > Ophidiidae > Genypterus > Genypterus blacodes. The sequence goes on along the minus strand of NW_027466908.1, from coordinate 1,013,684 downwards.
AGGGAGCACAAGTCGCCGAGTCCGGACGGCAACCGCTCCAGCAGGTCTCGAGACCAGCCCACGCAGACGGACATATCCAGCAGCGGCACGCAGGCCGGGGATCGGCTGTTGGAGTCACAGAGCAGCTTTGAGGAGCCGGAGCTGAGCCCCATACAGAACGTCCTGTCCAGCACCATCACAGACGGGAGAGACAAGTCCAGCTGCACCACAGAGGGGAACCCCACGCTGCTCTGGGACTCCTATGACCTCCGCGATCAAAACGGGGAAGAGGAGCAGGAGGATGATGGGTAAAGCTTTGATTTGAAGCGTTTGATTGTTCTTACTAATGATCCTTTCAAATTGATTTTCAAGCATTGTTGGTCAGATGTTCTCACACGCGTGTTTCTGGCTTTGTCCCAGTGCGATCGACTTCTCCATGAAAGACTGGGATGTCAAGGAGCAGGCGGGGCTGAGGGAGGTGGAGGAGATCCTGGACCGGGCGGACGAAATACTGGAGGTGAGACCTGACCTGTCAATCATTTAACTCTTAAGTGTGTGAAATGTCTGAAGTCTAAAGTGTTTTTTGTTTATGTGACTAAAGGAGGAAGAGAACGTTTTGGCTCAGGAGGCGGAGCTTGAGGCCCTCCTGAGGTCGGACAGCACAAGGAATCGCTGGGCATTATGGGACGGCGAGGATCAGCTGGTATGTGATCCAGAGATCAAAGATGTCTGAGTGTGACCAGATCTTTACTGCTCTTCCTCTAATGACTCGTGCTGTAATAATAAGACTTCACTTTTATTCCATCCTGACTGCTTCTTCCAGATGTCGTCCAGTGACCTGGCTGAAGCCGGAGTCCTTGGCTTTGAAGATTCCTCACTCTCTCCTGAATCGGAAAACCTCAACGAATGGCGAACAAATTCCTCCGTCAGTGAAACGAAGGCGCTCGATGGCGAGCGGCACACCGAAAACGGGAGTGTGGCCGGCACGGTGACGCTCTGCAGCAGGCCGGACCTGCTGACGGAGCTGAGGCAGGTCCAGATCCTGGACGAGATGATCATGGAGGAGAATCTGAAAATCCACCAGCTCAGACGCCAGTGCGAGGAAAAGCCGAGCGAGGAGACGCAGGGGACAGGAAGTACGAGCCAGGAGAGGCAGGGGTTCAAGTTACAGCTGGAAAAGGAGAAGAGGGAGGTGGCAAAGCTGGAGAAGAGTTTGAATAAGGAGATGGACAATAAGGTGAAGCTCAAAAGGCCGAGTAAGGTTCTGAAATGTTCCATCATGAGAAGAGAGAACACGGAGGACAAAGCTCTGTTTGATCAGCTTCTATCAAGCAGTGGGAACCAATCACAGAGCTCCAAACAACAACATGAACCTCATGCTGGAGACGAATCTCAAAGTGAAGATGCTCCAGCAGATGGGGGTCCAGATGTTCTTCATGAAACTACACCAACACCTCCACCTCAGGCTCCCCAGAGTGGAGATGATGTCGGCATGAACTGTGATCTGGAAGAACCTGAACCCTCTGGATTTATCCCCTCTACGTTAAAAATCTCTACTGATGAAGACGTGGAGACGGAACCCTCGAGGTCCAAACCAGAAGCTTCTCTCACGGCTGAGACCAGACCAGATGACGGAGCGTTCGACCCAGGAGGGGAACCGACACTTCCTCCCGTGCCAAAGCCGAGGAAGGCGTCGCTTCCCTTGAGCAACGCCCCTGCGGAACATAACGGTCCTCACACAGAGCTAAACGGTGCCGCTCTGGACCCGATGGCTCCAGAGGCAGCCGGAGCAGAACCTGATCCACCAGGAGATCCACCAGACCTCCCGCCAAAGAGCGAGAGTCCGGCTCCTGAGGGCCTCTTGGTGCTCAATCCAAACTTGAGTGAACACTGCAACAACAACAACAACAACCATCAGCTGCCCGACGACTGCACGGCGACGGCAGATGGCGATGTAATATCTACAGAAGAATGTCGACAGCCGCCGCCCCGGCAGCCCCCTGACCTCCTAACAGTGTGTGACCCAGGGAGAGAGGAGGAGAGGAACCAGGATGTCCCCGACGGCTCCCAGACGTCTGAGGCAACGTGGTTTCCCTCCGCTCGGTCGCCTGCAGTCCAGGAGCCGATCCAGGTCATCACCAGAGACGTACGTGTTCAAAACCACGCCTTCAAACGCCACAACGCGATCCTGAGTCTGTTTGATTGAGTTTCAATTGTTTCCTACTTGAATTGCAGATGTCGGATTGTAAGACCCCCATCGTGTTGGACACAGGGTCCGGTCTGATGAAAGCAGGGTTTGCGGATCAAGACCTGCCCACCATCGTGTTTCCAACCATCGTGGGTGTTCCCAAATACGAGGTGAGCGTCTCGTCTGTGTGTGAAGCCTCCGTCCGGCCGTAACGCTGCGTCGGTCTCACGTCGTCTTCGATTGTCTTCGGCAGGAAATGATGAACGGCAGCGTGGAGCGGGACTCGTACATCGGACACGAGGCCCAGCACATGCGGGGGGTCCTGACTCTGAAGCATCCCATAAAGAACGGAGTCATTCGCAACTGGGACGACATGGAAAACGTGAGTGAACCACAGACGTTCCCTGCTGAGCTGCGACGTTCCCGTGACTCGCCTCCATCGCGCTCTTCCTCTTGTTTCAGATTTGGCATCACACCTTCCAGCAGCTGTCGGTGCAGCCTGAGGACCACCCCGTCCTCCTGACCGAGGCCGCCATGAACCCCCTGGACAACCGGCAGCGGATGGTGGAGATCATGTTCGAGGGTTTCGGCGTTCCCTTCACCTACGTGGCCATGCAGGCGGTGCTGGCGCTCTACGCCAGCGGGAGATCCACAGGTGAAGTCTTGGAACATCTCATCGTCGGTGTGTGTAGATGCTCTGTGAGGTTCTCCAGATGTTGCAGCTCCTCCTTGTCTCCTCTGCAGGTGTTGTGTTTGACTCTGGAGACGGCGTGAGCCACAGCGTGCCGGTGTTTGAAGGCTACTCTCTCCCGCACGCCGTGCAGCGCTTCCCCCTGGCCGGCGCCGACGTCACAACGCACCTCATCAAAGTATTCAGTCACTCATGAAAGGCTCGTTGACATTGTGATTCTGCTACGTGTGTGTGTGTGTGTGTTGGGGGGGCGACACTGAGTTGATTGTTTTGTCCTTCTCCTCCTCTAAGCTTCTGCAGGAGCAGGGCGTGAACATGCGCACCACCGCCGAGACGGAGATCGCCAGGGAGATGAAGGAGCGCTGCTGCTTCGTGGCCCTGAACTACGAAGCCGAGCTGAGGGGGTCGCCCCCCCGCGGTGAGATGCTTTACACCATGCCGGACGGGCAGGTCGTCTGCCTCGACGCTGAGAGGTTCAGGTAACGTTTCCCCCCCGTCACGTGCTGCTGCAGGTCGTCAAGGGCAACTACAAAACAAGGTTGGCTAAAGTGCATTCACCTTGGTTCCTTCAGGGCTCCAGAGATTCTCTTTAAACCCGAGTTGATTGGACGGGATCATTATGGGATGCACGAGAGCCTCTTCAAGTCCATCCTCAGCTCAGACATCGACCTGCGGCGCAACTTCCTGGGGAACATCATCCTGTCAGGTGACCACGCATCAGATCGCTGACATCGTCCCGTTTCTGCAGCTCTACCTTCTGTTCCCCTCTAACAGTGCCGCTCCTCTGCCCAGGTGGAAACACGCTGCTGCCCGGGCTTCCTGAGCGGCTGGAGGCGGAGATCAAAGCCATGGTGCCGCCGGACATGAGCAAGGCCGTCCACGTCAGCAGCCCCAAAGACAGAGACTTCCTGGTGTGGAGAGGCGGCGCCGTGCTGGCCACCGCGCCCGGCTTCAACTCCACCTGGATCAGCCAAGAAGAATACGACGAATACGGCCCGCAGATCGTCTTCAGGAAGTGTTTCTGAGCTCAGGGAGCGTTTCTGTCTCATGGATGGATTTGTTTTGTTTTGTCTAAAGTGCAATACACACACACACACACACAGACACGCAGCTCCTCAGTGCCACGGTTCTGCTCAGGACCTCCTAACTTTTAAATGTTGTTGTCTTAAGCGTCTTTAAAGTCTTATTTTATCCGTGTCCTGGTGCTGAGCCTTCACTGGTCAGCTCTTATTTGCCTCAGCAGGTTTCTTCTCGCCTGCTGCTCACTTTTATTTATTGAGCTCCTCCAGTGTGACGAGGAGGAGCTGGGATTGTTTGCCGGTTAATCGTCTCCCGGTTTTCCCCTCCTCTGGGATGTCTCTGTCTCCGTCCTTTTGTGTCGGATGGTGAAGTCTCGTCTGTGAATGAGTCTCCGCCTGAAGCTGTGAGAGGCCTTGCCATCTTTCTTCCAGAATAATGGAGGAACAAATGAAGTCTTCACACGTAAATTATAAATTCTAATACTAAATTCCTGTGCGTGTGACATTTACACTCCATTTAGATAAATATGGATTATTTTTTATGTTTGTGGTGAAAGTTACAGTAGGTCGTCTGACTCTAAACTCTGAAGGTCTGTGGGTTGCATGAATCCAAATGGAGGAAGACGAAGGAGGAAGAGGAGCAGCCTCAGGTTCAGATATGACTGTTGTGTCTCAGCGGCACGTCGGTGCTCCACTGGAACAGAGTTTTGGTTCGCTGAAGGTTTTTGTATAGTTTGGTATTAAGCGTTGCCATGGTGATCTGTGTGAAGTATAGTATTGGTCTGGTGCTGCCTGTGAACAGATGTGAACTGCTGCTGCTGCTGCATGTTCAGGGTTTGTGCTGTGAAAACTTTATTTTGTAAATCTGCCTTTTAAGTGAATTTTGAAGTCAATCTTCCTGTTTTTTCTTTGTATATTTGTGGCTTTTTGCGCGTTCAACGGTGCCAAAATTGATCCTTTTCTTACCAGGAAGTCTGTGGCCGCAGTGTGTTGACCTTGTGTGCTGTATTTAGAGTTTTGCATGAAGTTGTGTTGCATGAAATTTGTTTAGTTTTTTTTGCATGTTTGGTGTGTTTGTTTTTCTTTTGATGTGTGTTGCTTTGCAGTGTTGCGTCTTTAAAGCTCAGGTCCTCAGTGGAAGCCGTCTTGCTGTCTGAGCCTCATGTCAGAGCAGAAACCAACAGCTGCTCCCTTCCTTCGTCCTCCTCTTCCTCCAAACTTGCATCACTCTGAACCAAGTCGTGCAACTTTCCACCTTAATCTTATTTATGTCGAGTCTTTTTTTACAATAAATATTTTAAACAACGTTTCTGTAGCATCTTGTTCCTCAAAGTCAGACTTTGACTTTATTCTGGGTGTTCTTAATCTAGTTTCTGTTGGCAGATCCATATTTTCGATACTCCGGCGCCCTCCAGCGGACACATTGTGAAGTGTTTCTATGACGACCACTTATCAACAAGCTTGACTGGCTCGCTCTCTGCTAAACCAGCACGAAAACGAAATCATAACTTCAGTCAAACCTCGCTTTAAGTGTCGGTCAGCAGAAATGTCGCGGTCACAGTCAGAAACGGTGATTAAAAATATCTTCCGTGAGATCGAGCAGCAATGCGCGCAGAGAGGAAACCCGGCGTCCGAGACTTTGGTGGCTTTCATGGTGAGTAACGATCTGACTTTAAAGACACAATACGTAATCCAAGTACTAGGAATATTAATACAGAATAGAATATGAATAAGATGTGCAGTGATTCTCAAACTGCGCTACTGTGTGTGCGTCACCCACCTGTGGAGCCTGAAGCGCCCCCTGGTGGTACAGAAGATCCATTCAGATTCAGAATTAGATAGTTTCATGTCCGTCATATGTCTTTGTTTGTGTCCTCTCAGGTGAAAACTGTTGTGCTGGACCCAAGAAATGGATTCAACGTAGACAGGAAACTGACCGATCAAGACGTCCAAAAACTTCAGCAGGTGACGTAACTCCTCTGGGCTCAATTCCCCCGCTGATTCCACTTCTACTCTGCTTTTTGTTTATTCAACCCTATTTATGTCAAGTCAGCAAAATGCTGACTTGACAAGATCTGCCAGGCGTAGATTCCATTTATAACCTATTTTTATGTATGTAACCATATATTTATGTATGTATTATTTTGGAATCGCCAAAGGGGGGAGTATTAGAAAGGAAGTACACCGTTTGTTCTTAACCTTGAGTGTTTTAAGAATCATTCATCCATCATCAGCGAGGAAGCAACATCATGTCTTGGCAGGTCACTGGGACATGGTCACTAAGGTAGCCAGGGCCAACAACAGAACTATAGAAAGGCCCCCACCCTGAAACCCTTTGATATAAAATGATGTTGGCTCTAGGAGGAGCCCAGTACTTGTACTCACTATGATGTGTGATTGATTAAAGATACGCAGCCTCAACCGTCTCCGCAAATTGATATATATATATAGAATTATACTATAGTTGCATCTATAATCTCCCTTTGTAACATTTCATGCAGATGTGTGTGGATAAACTCATGGAGGAATGCAGTCCGTCGCTTGACACGATCAAAATGCAGGTGTACTTTGATATGAACTACCCCTCTAGACGTAAGTGATCATGTTTATAATGTAACATTCAGGAAGTAAACATGCTCAAACTTGGATTTACTCAAGGACGGCTTTAGGCAACAACTTTGAGACGCTATCGGTGCTTTCAGAAGATGTTTACCTGTAAGAAAAGGTCCTCAAAAACAATCTGAACATTCTGAGCTCCTGTTTGCGGCTGCAGGTGAGTTCATGGAGGAAAGCCAGCGTGAGCAGCGGTCCAGGCTGAGCTCTGTGAGCCGGGAGATCACTGACAGCAGAGTGACAACACGGGAGGAACTGGAGGCCCTTTACAGCAAAATCATCACTTACATCCTCCTGCGCTCTGGCCTGGGCGACCACACGTCTAGCAGCACAGTGCGGGAGGCCACAGGTCTCACACAACACACTTACTTAACCTGTGTCACACCTAGACAAAGGTATGTTAGATTCACGGTGAAGCTGATCTCCCTCTTCTTCCTCTTCATCTCCTCAGCTGCCCTGCAGAGCGTCTTCCCTCAGGTTGAACTGGGAGCCTTCATGTCGCTCATGAGGAAGGACAAGGAGCAGCAGCTGAGCGAGCTGAGCATGATCGTGACGGGCATACGACTCTTCAACAAGCTTAGCAAGAAGGAAGAGGAAGAAGTCCACCTCAAGGAACTAAGTATGATATTTGTTGCCATAGTAGTGGTAGAATAACACACACACACACGCACACACACACTGAACTTCTGCAACACCTCCACCAAGCTGAGAGTCAGAGCAGGTTGAGGTTTCACAGCTTCAGTGATGATCTTTTGTCTCTCTTCCTGCAGTGCCTCCAGCTCATAATGGAGCTCTTCCAGCCACCGTAGAAGAAGAGCTAAGTGCAGCGCGGCGTTTGGCGTGGAAGTACACGGCTCTCCTGGAGAAGCTCATGGACCAGGACGCTGGGTCTGCAGAGCTCCATGTGCCTGCTGCTTTACTCAAACAGGCTCTTTACAATGTCAGGCAGCATGAAGCTTTACTGAAGGTCATCATGGTGAGTTTACAGCACAGAATGACTGGAACGGCAAATCAACTAAAATAGGATTTATATTGTAAATCAAATGTTTCCCCCTCCCCACCAGGCTGATGCAGGTTTCTGTGGCAGGCAGGTAGAGATGCTGCAGACCGAGTTCACCGCACAGCTGCAGCTTCTGAAGGAAACCATGCAGTTGTCAAAGGCGGCGATACCCACAGCAAAGGTTTTTGTGAGTATTCCATATGACTTCTTAGACTCACACACTGTTGATTGGAGGTGAGGCGTGTAGATTTACTCCACACTGCACTCATGTTCTCCTCAGCCTCTCTTCAAGGCCCTGTCACAGCTGCGGTCCGGTCTCCAGGACGAGGTGGGCCTGCTGAGCGTCCTCGACAACACCGTGACAACGCTGCGGACCTTCATCGCCTCCCAGTCCCAACTCTTCTCCGAGGCTTCTTTGGACTCTCTGCTGGAGGGTTCAGAGGTGAAGACGGACCAACAGAGGATGGCGACCTCCTCGGGTACGACCGACACTGAGACTCCAGAGGGGACGGTTGGTTTCAGAAATGTTTCACTCATGTTCTCGTGTCATTGTGTCTTTCAGGTGAATGTATTGATCCAGTCAAGATGGCTGCACACAAGTGGCTCTTTCCTGAGACAACAATGAACTTTAATGAGCTCCCCCTGCAGTATAATGGAGTCTGTGGCTATGCACTTGTGAAAAGAGATGGACTTCTCCTTCCAGGTACTCTTCTCTCTGTTCTCTAAACAGATTCATGCACAGCAGATCCATGTAAAGGCCAACATGTAAAGACATTATGAAATATTTATGAAATATTTGACTTTTCATACTCAGGAAATCCACATATCGGAATCCTGAAACACAAGGAGAAGCTTTATGTTTTCAGTTCCAAAGAAGTGGCCGTGAAATTTGCCTCCCGAGCCGACGACTTCATCGCCGAGGTGGCAGAGAGAGCCAAGCGCTCCCCTGAGCTCATCCAACTCCTCAAGCTCCACCAGCAGTTTGCCTGCGTCACTCCGTACTCGGAGGTCAGTGGCTCATTTTTGTCAGCTTTCCTTGAGTTCCTGAACTCCACTGGGAATTCTCGTCCTTGACGTGTTGTTGTTTTTGCAGATGCGTTCAGGAGGGAGTTTACTGGTGAAGCCCGGCAGCAACAAGTGTGACAGCGGCACACAGACTGAGCTGCACCCGGTGGAGACGCACATCGACAGATCTTACGAGTGGAACGAGTGGGAGCTCCGGCGAAAAGCCATCAAACTGGTGAGTCAAATGAATTGTTTAGGTGTCATCATTAGAGTTCAATCACAGCTGTTTGTTTTGTCTTTGTGTGTCTGTGGCTGACATGGGAAAGTTCATTTGTCCCTTTCATCACGGAAGCAAACTCTTTGTCAATTTAGGCCAATCTTCGGACCCAAATGACACACGCCACGCAGACCGACCGGAGCCACAGGAGACGAGACAACGTCACCCAGGTGTACCTCCCCAAAGACGCCGCCTGTCAGACTAAGAGGGACGGCCAGAGCGGCATGCCCAGGCCTCTGGTCTACCTGGCAGGCCTGAGAGGACAAAGAAGTGGACGTGTCATCAAAACAGACCTGACCACATCCATGGATGAATAATCAAAGTAGCAAATAATAATGTTGTTTGAGGACAAAATATTAAATCAAACTTTTGCGTTGATATTAAAGCTCCTCCTTGTGTTTAGTTTGTCCATCCATGAGTTCATTAGGCCTTTCCTGCCAAATAGAAACAAGTCTACTTGGAAAGTGTTGGTGTAGTTTGAAGGTCAAAACAGGATGTTTAGGTATAAATGACGTCATAGCCGCCTCGTTTTGTTCGTGGTGATGGCATCGGTCACCAAGGCGATTGCCAGGTTTACCTCACCCAGCTCCCTCACGCTGCAAGAGCTGTTTGTCAGCGTTACGTCATCAGGCCGGGTGATTCTATATAATTCCAGTCTGATCCAAACTGTTGTTCCGGATTAGTGAGGGTTCTGAAGATGCAGACGGAGGAGACCACACCTGTGGGACCCACCATGCGTGACACGGGCACACAGACTGAGCCGCACCCCGTGGGCAGACACATCAACCGGGCCTACGAGTGGAACGAGTGGGAGCTCCGCCGGACAGCCGTCAGACAGGTGAGACACGTGACCTCTGGGGCTTTTTGATCTAATGTCTTTAATCTCATTTTGCAGCGCGTTCAATCTATCAATGTGATCGCAAATATGAATTATGTTTCGTCTATGTTCAGGCCAACTGTCGGACCAATAGGAAACGCTCCACCATGCAGACCAACCTGAGCCACATGAGGCGGGAGACCGTCAACCAGGCGTTCCCCCCCCGGGACATCGCCTGTCAGTCCGCCCGGGACGCCGGAACCAGCATGTCCACGCCGCTGGTGTACTTGTCCGAGCTGCGGGGACACAAAGTCAGCAGGGCGACCAAAACAGACCTGACTGTGGATGAAACGTTAAGTTTTGTTAGTAAATAAATCAATAAATACAACGCAACGAGAATGAAGGCGTAGTTTACTTTACAACTGCAGGTCTGAAAATATAGAACACGGAAAAAAACAAAAAGGGGAGCTTCTCTGGTTAATGCAGCGTTTATGAAATAGCTTTATTCAATTTAATTACAAAATACAAAACTAAATCAAAGTGTTAAACGACATTTTAAATTTAAATGATCAAATTCAATTACGATTAAATACAATTTGTTTATCGCAAATGTTTCATATTCTACACTTTATTTGACAGTATGATTCACAGTGTTTATTGAGTATTATTATTATATATATATATATATATATATATATATATATGATATATTTACTCATTTTATTTTTTTGAGTCAGAAGTAACGCTGCACAGGGGAAACGAGTTCAGCGTCTTTACTTTTTACCCCGAATGCAGTGCGAGCGCTTTGTGTCACGTGACTGATCAAAGCGTAAACAAACAAAAAGGGTCCCACCTGTAGTCTGAGCACAACAACATGATGTCTGCGGGGGCCGCGGAGGAGCTGAAGGAGCGGGCGGGCTGCTGCATCGACGCGGCCGCAGAAAAGCTCCACAGCCTCAGCAGGGACATCTGGAGCTGCCCGGAGCTGGCGTACGAGGAGAGGAAAGCCCACGACCGGCTGGTGGAGTTCTTCAGCCGGGAAGGGGGCTGGAAGGTGGACAGTCACTTCATACTACCGACTGCCTTCCGCGCCGTGTGGGGGCCGGGGAGCGGCGCGGTCAACGTGGGCTTCCTGTGCGAGTACGACGCTCTGCCGGGCATCGGGCACGGATGTGGGCACAACCTGATTGCGGAAGTCGGAGCTGCCGCGGCTCTGGGCCTGAGAGCGGCGGTAGAAAGCTCCAAAGAGCTCCATGACCGAGTTCAGGTAGGACAACAACACAGCCCAGCAGCTATATCGTTTACACAGAATATTAATGACAAAATGCATCTACTTTTCTTTATTTAACTTTATTGTCACTGCACACAGTTTCATGGCAAAGATAAACACAGTTTGCCACCAGCAACCACTTGTGTTGATTCAAAATGTGAGTTATTGAGTCTCAGGTTCTCCACAGGTGACGGTACTGGGGACCCCAGCAGAGGAGGCCGGTGGAGGTAAAATAGATATGTTAAAGGAAGGTGCATTTGAGGGTCTGGATGTGGTGTTCATGGCCCACCCCTCACAGGAAGATACCGCTTACCTGCCCTGTATAGCTGAACATGAGTATGTTTCACTACAGGAAGCAAATGATGTATTTCCAGCGAATACCAGAGAAATATTGTATGTTTGTTGTGTCGTTTCCAGTGTAACCATAAAGTATCGGGGCAAAGCCACTCACGCCTCAACCAACCCCTGGGACGGAATCAATGCGTTGGACGCGGCTGTGCTGTGCTACAACAACCTGTCTGTCCTCAGGCAACAGATGAAGCCCGATTGGAGAATTCATGGTGAGGAACTGACGCACCTGGACGCCTTTTGTGTGTTTGTAGATGCTCCCATTTCAGTGTGTGATCATGTGCTGTCATGCAGGCGTGATTAAGAATGGGGGATTAAAGCCAAACATCATCCCTGCCTACACTGAGCTGGAGTACTACATACGGACTCCCTCACGCGCCGAGCTTCCCACGTTTAAGGAAAAAGCTGAATTGTGTTTTAGAGCGGCTGCCATGGCAACTGGCTGTGAGGTGAGAAAACAAAAACAAAGATTTGGGAGCACGTGGAATCATTACATTGTCTTTTGTAATTTCCAATAACTGTCTCCCTCTCAGGTGGAAGTGGAATATGCAAGCAATATATTTGACAACATGTTGCGAAACCCCACGCTGGAGGAGCTGTACGACAGGAACGGCATAGCCCTGGGGATGGACATCATCTCAGGGGAAAACCTGATGGATAAAGCCGGTAAGGTTGATCTCAGCAGCTCTGAGAGGGGCATGGATAGAGGAAGGAGGTGATGGTTGATCTCTTGTTTCTGTCGCCCACAGGTTCCACAGACTTTGGCAACGTGTCCTTCGCTGTGCCGGGAATTCATTCATATTTCTACATCGGCTCTGACGCCTTCATCCACTCTGAGGAATACACTGTTGCTGCCGGTATGCACAACACGCACACGCCCCCCCCACACACACACACACATGCAGAACACACATTCACTATCAGCTGTAGAATATTTCAAGATATCTCAAAACCTGCACGTCAGATTGCTATGAAATGTGTTTGTATTCATGGCCCCAGAAGATGATTTCTGTTGATTTTAGTTTCCCTCTACAGCTTTCACTAGTGTCACCTTGAGGCCATTGAAGTCTGTGTATCAAAAAGCTGTATTTGTGTGAACCTTGCAGGCTTCATACGTAGACACATCTATATGTTTATGTCTCTCTGTAGGTGATGACAGAGCTCAGTTCTACACCCGGCGGACAGCGAAGGCTCTGGCCATGACGGCGCTGGACGTGCTGCTGCGTCCGGAGCTGCTGCAGAAGGTGAAGCAAGAGTTCGCCGAGGCCAAATTGAAGGAGGACGGGATGATGAAGGACAAACGGCACAAGCACGTGTCAGAAAGCATATAAGGTGGACGAGCCGCTGCTGCTTTCCACCAACAGACGCCTCACTTCTCTGATTCACGCAAACGCCAATGAAATATTCTGTGTACTATGTTTGAATAAACTGTGTGACTCCACATAACAATCATCATTTTGAAAGACAATTTGCTTGTTATACACAAGAGAAATGTTTCCTCAATTGTGCAATCATGTCTAAATTAAACATGAATTTGAAGTTCAAATAGTGTGTCTATAGTTTATTATTCCGAGGGAAATTATTGTGCAACAGTTACAGTGGAGAATGAAAAAAATTGACAATTGTCCATATAAGTGTAGCTCTCCATGGTTGGGGTGTTGTTTACAAGCCTGTGTGTATCCCATTTCACACACTGTGAGCTGCACAGGGACATGTTCTGCTACACTGACCTCATTTTGTCGTGTCACATTAACGACTGACCAACGTAATTTATATTTTTTCCATTAAAGGAAACAAGGTGCGTTTAAATTACACCTGTCAATACCAACAAGAGTGTATTTTACGTTCTGTGTCCCTGTTTATTCAAAGAGACACATGAGTCACCAGCTGGAGGAGTGGAAAGGGGGGAGGGGGGGGCACGGCGAACATTGCAGCTGCGCTTTGGTGGGTACACACAGGGACACATCAGTAATGGCGCCAGGGAAGCTCCGTGAACGTCACAGCTGTGCAAACCTTCAACCTCAATACTGTGACGTATAACCTGGACTGATGCAGTGGAGGATGTGCGTGTGATTGCAACCTAAACAAAACAGGTGAGCGCAGTGTGCACGGGTGATGTACAGGTTAGTTACATCACCAACCAAGAGACATGTCCATTGCTATGGTGATAGATTGTAACGCAGGTTGTGTCACGATTCGTAATCTTGATTGAGAGGAGATGATTTAATCCGTCATCATCTTATTTATGAATTCGATTGAACAATTCTGGTTTCAAACTCATTATCACTGAAAGAAATGTGGTGAAATAAAAATAAATATGCATCGATTTCGCGGGTCAATATTCGCCAACATGTAATCATTTACAGTTGAGGAAGCACGTGTAATGCTGCCTTCATGATTATCGGATATTATGCCATCACGACCAGGGTTTGCCAAACGCGACAAATAAGGGCTGAGACCTTGAAGGTTGGTGACATATATTGACGCAATTGAAATATAAAATCACGTGACATTAAATGACACCAAGAGATAACGATGTCATAAAAATTAAAGCGGAATTCACGTCTATTGTGATTGTGTTCTTCCTCTCTTGTTGAGTCACGACATGGTGACACCAATCTATGTTAAATAGGCTGCAATTATTCAAATATATGTTCGTATTTAATATTTTAAGAAAACTAATTGAGTGGTTGACGACGAATTGGACATTTTCTAGAACTGAACGGGTGAAACATACGGCTCTCTAGGACGAAAGGAGGTCCGAGCCGTAGTTGCCGTATTACCAGGAGCACTTGAACGCATCCGGTGTCAAGGAGAGAAGGCGGTCTGAAGTCCGTCATAGTGATGCGGACTGGAAACGTGTGTGTGTATGTGTATGTGTGTGTGACAGCGCGCCGAACAGGTACGAGCCTTTATTTCATATTAGTGTGCAAATTATCTTTTTACATGTTAGCGTGAATGTAGTGAGCCGGTGTCAAGTTCTACGGCGGACCGGTGAAGTTTGAGGGCGAAAGAAGCATGTTAGGTGATAACAGCATGTTAGGTTGAGAACTTGTCTGCCATTCATTCGGTAGTATGGCGGCGGTTGGTGGTTGGCGGATGTTTGTATGAACAGCTGGGTAAAAACTCGTACTGTTGCGTTCGCTGCCACCACGCTAACCGGCAGCCACGCTTTCAGACGGAAAGGTTCAAAAGCCGGTTTGGCTAGCTTACTACACACACACGCACACGCACACGCACACACACGCTGCTATGAATGACTTGCTTGCTTGTGGGAACTCATGACCCAGTATCTCATTTATCATCTTATTATCCAGTTACTATTCGGCAGCAAACCCGCGTGTTCTCATTTGACCTTGTTGACGTAGCCAAAGCGAAACTCACGTCATATTTGCATTGTAACGTTTGCTACGTCTAGCCGGTGGCAACATTTTGTGTAAATAGTTATTTAAACCCCCAATGGACATGGTTACTTAAAGTCCCTCAGTGATAACAGCAAATAGGTCATTTATTTTTCCTTTTGAGTGTGGAGCTTTATCTCTGCTGATCAGGAGACTTTCCTTCAGCGTATCGATAACTTCTCTATCTAATCTATGTCTATGATGAGAGTCGTCTGCCACCTTTACTCCATCCGTCTCTTGGTGTTCCCATTGTGGTTTTCCTCTGTGCAGGTTAGGGTTCAGCTTAATGATTACACACATCGCTGGCCTTTGAGGTTGCTGAGATACTCGCAAGCCAAGGGGCCCATGGGTGCACACACTCCAACCATGATGTCCTACTGTGCGCACATGCATTATTATGATGGATTAGAGTATAATATAGGCCCAGATAGACATATAGATATAGATGTATATCCCCCTGTGACCCTGCGTCCTCATCTCTGGACTATTTCTCCGTCCCTTCATCTTATATGTCATTATGCTTAACGTAAACCTGTTGTCCTCATGTGTGGACATTTTTCCCTGCCACCTAAAAACATGGCAGACCGGTAGAAATGTTACACAGTTATACTCTGTGTGTTCATATGTGACTTATGAGGTCATATGATAAAAATTATAAAATGCATACAAAAGAAATGTTCAGGTCCCAGGAGGCTATGACATCACTGTAATGACATCACTGTAATAACATAACAAAGGCTGTAAACATTCCACTGACTTCGGCGTGGAGGTGAGCTCATGCTGACTCAGCAGTTCTGACTGGGTTTCAGCTGCTGTGACAGAGACCCAGAAGAAGAAGTGTGATGTTTGGATTTGGATCATAGTTACATCATTATCACACACCTGAGTGCTGTCAGTAGCCTGTTTGTATCCCATCGTCCTCCACAAAACCATGGACTTGAGCTTGTAACAGCCTCTTAATAGAGTCACACACAGTGTTGCTGTGATGTGCTGTGTGTGGGTCAACATGTGTCAATCTTAAGAGCTGTTGTTACCGTGTTAGAAAACACATTGGAGATGATTTAGGCCAAGTGTGAAGCTGGCTGGAGTACAAACAGACTTCATCTCCATGCTGCCAAGAACAATAGTGTCTCCCTGGTGTTTATCCTAGAAACAACACACACACACAAACACACACACACTGCCTGCTGCTCTTCTGTTTGACATTGCACATCAAATAATGCTTGTGTCTGCATCAGTGTGTTTGTCTGCGGCCTGGACCTGAAAAGCCTTTGAGCGGTCTGATTCTTCTTCTGTGCCCTACAAAGCTCCGGCCTGCAGCTGCACACCTTCACACGCCGTGTTTTTCTCTCTCATCATTAAACGCTACCATTTTTATTTTCCACCATTGACACAGAGGAAGAAGGGGCTGTGGGGGAGGAAGAGCTCCCAGCGTAGCTCCTTATACCTCAACAATCATTGTCCCTGTGTTGCCAGGCAACTGCGGTCTCCCTGACCTTCCTGTGATGCTTAGTTATGATGACGATGATGACGATGATGCTCATTGACCCCACATTCACGCTCTTCATTGGTGTATTTAACAAGAGGGCAATGACCTCAGGATTTTAAGCATTAGAATATTTTTCCCGTAGCAAAGTCAGGTGTGTGTGCAAGCTGCAACCAGCTGCAAGACCCAGCAGTTGAGTGTGTAAATCAGTGCAGTAATGGATCAGGTCTAAGCTCCTCTGTTATGGAAACGTCTCAGCAGAGCTCATCATTAACCTACAGTAGAATGCAGACATGAATAGAGTTTCCTGTTTCTCCGTTTCAAACTGTAGCGGACTCGGGATAGGTCAGAGGTCATGGTGCAGAGCCATGAGCAGGGGATGTAATCGGGTCAGACGGCCGGAGCTCGATCAGCCTCGCTCAGGAAGATCACAGACGCGCCTGCCATCCCAGAACACGACTCCCGTTTGACAGACGCGATCGCACAGCCACACTCCCGCACGACCACCGCCTCGGAGAGAGAGAGAGAGAGAGAGAGAGAGTGAGGGCTCTTTTGGTTCCTACTTGAAGTTGCCTTTAGCCTCCCGTGGTCATTTGACACCGTTGCCTCTCGCTGCCATTTCCAGCAGGCAGACTGGTGAAAGTTTAACGTGGCGCTCTGACATGAAAGCCGTCCTTGAGCCAGAACAGCGTGTTAATCACCAGCCTTCCTCCCCGCATTTTCCCAGGACGCCCAGGAATTCCGCCCGCCGACCTTTTGAGAAAGTCCTTTAACTTTTTTGCGCTGGCTCAGTCGCTCTGGTGTCCGCGCACACACACACACACACACACACACACTCACATGCTTTTAACGCAACACTCGTGATGCTCGTCTCTTGACCTTTGGGATTATTTTACCGCAGCCTAAGAGATAAAGGAGCAGAACGACAGATTCCTGCTATCGGCCCAAAGTTGTTAAAGACGCAGTAAAGTCACGCCACCGGAGCTTTACGGGTTCAGAGGTCGACGCAGACGAAGGCGTAACAATACAAGAATTACACTCATAGAAAGTGAGAAGGCTGTCAGATGAACCTGCTGTGTGTTCTGAGTCTTTACTAGGCCGAGCCCCGAACACACACATCCCCCCCCGGGGCGCAAACTGTGTGTGTGTGTCTCCTGTAAAAACACCAAACAAGCTCAGGTTGTGTTTAGGTAAAGTATTCAGTGTGGAGCAGAGAGTGTGTTCAGGATGGATCACACTCACGTTGGAGGTTTGAACGGAACAATATTGTGATAAGCGGAGTTCTCACAGGCGAGGGCGCTGGAGTCGGTGGAGTCAGTGGGCGGGGCTTGTAGGGTCCGGTCCTCCTAACCTGCTGATTTCTCCTTCTCATTTTCCTCTGCAGTGCCTTTGAGCAATCAGCTTATCTCCTGTGAGCCCAGCAGCAGCAGCCTTCATCTAAGTAGGTAAGTCCTGGCTTTGAACCTTGGCTGAATCTTTGTTTCCACCAGGATTAGGAGGAATAATTGCTACTTTCTTTGGTCGTCAGTTGCTTCATTTTTTTAAGTAAAGTGTGTGTTTGTTCCATCTGGTGCTCTGGCGATGAGAAGGACTCAGATTTGACTCAATTAGTCAGCTTCATTCTTTCTTTCTTGGTAATTTGTGTCCAACTGTTTCACTTCCTCTTTCATACCGGAGTTCCTCGTACATTCACTTCTCTTCAGTTCAATGTTTGGACATAATTTAACCCCAAATCATTTTATATCACTTCAATCCCCAAACCATCACATCAGACCCAATGTCTCAGTCTCAGTCTCTAGTTCATTTGGTCCCACATGGTCTTGATGCTTTATGTTGATGAATCTTTAACCTTTAACCTCCCTCCTCCTCCCCCAGGTGTAAGTGAGTGACCGTATGCGGAAGCACTTTTTCTGACGTTGCGTTCAACCCGAGGCCGTGCTTCCTGCAGCTTTCGCCCCCTCCCTCCCCCTCCAGCGGCATCATGGGGGACGTAGTCCAGATGCACTTCACCACGGTGGACTACGTCATCTTCGCCCTGCTGCTGGTGGCCTCAGCCGGCATCGGCCTGTTTTACGCCTTCAGCGGCGGGCGCCAGCGCACGACACAGGTGGGGCGCCGACGTCACGGCCGGCGGGTTCTCAAGCTGAGGGGAGGACGCCCTGCTTTCATGTGTTGACGTTGACGTTTTTTCCTCGCCGCAGGAGTTCTTGATGGCCGACAGATCCATGAGCTGCCTGCCCGTATCCCTGTCCCTGCTCGCCACGTTCCAGTCGGCGGTGGCCATCCTGGGAGCGCCGTCGGAAATCTACACGTACGGCACGCAGTACTGGTTCCTGGGCTGCTCCTACTTCCTGGGCCTGCTCATCCCCGCCCATGTATTCATACCCGTCTTCTATAGGCTGAGGCTGTCCAGCGCCTACGAGGTACACACACACACACACACACACACACACACACACACACACACACACACACACACACACACACACACACACACACACACAAGCACGGCAGTAAAGGCTAATAAGTGTCCATGTTTTTAAATTCCCTCTTATCTTTTGGAAGGTTTAAGATGACATTTCCATGACGTTCCTAACCCAGACCTGTTTTGTCCTCGTCTGTCCTCGTCTGTCCTCTCCTCAGTATCTGGAGCTGCGCTTCAACAAGACGGTCCGCATATGTGGGACCGTGACCTTCATATTTCAGATGGTATCTTGATGTTCTCATTGTTTTTGCCACTTTCAGGGCTGAATGTCGAATCTGAGTCAACTGTTTTGTTCAGGATGAATTTGTTGCCTTTCTGCTTGTGACCCCTTTATGAGGTCAAATGTCAGCAGCAGCCGAGCGCCTCATGTGATTTTCTGCCCCCTGCAGGTCGTCTACATGGGCGTGGTCCTGTACGCTCCGGCTCTGGCTCTCAACGCAGGTAAATAACTCCGTGGCTCCTTCTCTGTCCGGTCACATCTCACTACATCTGTGACATTTCTGACCCTTGAGATTCAGTTTGGACCGAGTTTAAATCAAAGAGACGAGTGCAGTGGACTGTGTTCTTTTCTTTTGCTAATGTCTTCATTACGTTTTTCATTTGCAGTGACTGGTTTTGACCTGTGGGGGGCAGTGCTAGCCATGGGATTGGTGTGCACGTTATATACAACTCTGGTGAGCTGCTGAAGTCTTTGTTCTGGAGTTTGTCCCTCACAGCCTAGGAACCAACCACTGTCCCCGCTTCTGCTAACGTCTCCCTCAGTTCAGTTTAGTCTCCGCCCCTTCGTTTGTGTCTTTGTGTCTTCAGTTCTTGTCCCTCTCCCTGCTGAAGCTCCTTTTCCCATCTGTTCCTCCATCGTCCAGTCTCATACAGATCCTAATGTTTTTTGTAATTTGAAGCTGCTATCGTAAGCTGCCCGTGTAAGTCATCGCCACGGTGATTAGAATATAAAACCGCCGCCTCTGTCCTCTCCAGGGCGGTCTGAAGGCCGTGATGTGGACGGACGTGTTTCAGACCGTGGTGATGTTTGCGGGCCAGTTGGCGGTGATCGTGGTGGGGACCAGCAAGGCGGGAGGCATCGGCGAGGTCTGGAGGAAAGCGTGCAACGGCAGCCGCATCGCCGGATTAGAGTGAGTGATCGTTCCCCCCACCCGTCTGTAAAACAAACCCACCTGTCTCACCTGTGTGTCGCTCTCTCTGCCCCCGTCCAGCCTGAACCCCGACCCGCTGGAGCGCCACACTTTCTGGACGCTGGGTGTGGGCGGAGTCTTCCTGATGCTGGCGCTGTACGGGGTCAACCAGGCCCAGGTCCAGAGATACCTCAGCTCCCGTACGGAAAGAGAAGCCGTCATGTCAGTACCGGCCGTCGCTCAGCTGCTTCGTACAATAACAAAATAAACTGCTGCCCTTGTGATGTGGAAGTCTTGTGATGTAGTCTTAACCCCTGGTGTCCCTGCAGGTCGTGTTACGTGGTGTTCCCGTGCCAACAGATCGTTCTGTGTCTGGGCTGCCTGATGGGCCTGGTCATGTACGCCCGCTACGGAGAGGATAGTCCTCTGGATAAGGGCTACGTGGAAACCAACGACCAGGTGAGACGTCACCTGCTCAGAGTCAGCTTTGTTGAAATAAAGGAAATGGTTTCAATCTTCAGACGTTTTGTGCTGTCGTGAGTTGTTGGGATCTGTTTTGTCTCTGTAATACTGAGCTTTGTCCTGCAGATGGTGCTGTACTTTGTCATGGACGTTTTCAGGGACCTGCCTGGGCTCTCGGGGCTTTTTGTGGCCTGCCTCTTCAGCGGAGCCCTCAGGTAAAACGTCTCCTCCAGCCGGGACTGAGCAGAATAATTAGGCAAATGTTTGTTTTCCTGATGTTTGTGATTTACGATCCGCCGCTTCAGCCCAGCAGGTGTCTGGATAATGTGTGTGTGTGTGTGTGTGTGTATAGGTGCTGTGTGTTGTTTATAAGCTGTTGTGTTTCTCTCCCTGCAGCACCATTTCATCAGCGTTCAACTCGTTGGCAACGGTCACACTGGAGGATCTGATCAAGCCTCACTTTCCACACATGACAGAAGCCAAAGCCACGCTGCTGTCAAAGGGACTTGGTGTGTGTGTGTGTGTGTGTGTGTGTGTGTTGCACCTTTAGTCTCACTCAATGCAATCAATGGTTCACAAACAAAAGTACAGTAAGAGTGTGTGTGTCTGTGAGTGCGTGTGTGTGTTTGTGTGTGTGTGTGTGTGCTCATTACTGTGGTGTTCTGTCTCACAGCATTGGCCTACGGGCTGGTGTGTCTGGCGATGGCGTACGTGGCCTCACTCATGGGTTCCGTGCTGCAGGTAAGTGTTCACACGTACATGAAGAAGAAGAACATGGAGATACAGATATCAAACCTCCCTGCTGTCTCTTCCTCTGTGACCCCTGACCTCCTCCCCCTCACCCAGGCAGCCTTCAGTATCTTCGGGATGGTGGGCGGTCCTCTGCTGGGCCTCTTCTGTCTGGGGATGTTCTTCCCCTGGGCCAACTCCACCGTGAGTCCTTTTTTCTTCATTATCCTCCTACGGTTGCCATGGCAGTAACACACGCTAAGCACCCTCCGTCTCCGTCCTCTCCCACCTCAGGGTGCCGTGGTGGGCTTAGTCACCGGCCTCGCCATGGCCTTCTGGATCGGCATCGGCAATTTCGTGATGCGCATGTCTGTCCCTGTCCCTTTGCCGCCTCTCAACGCCACCGCCCTACCGCTGCTCGGCAACATGACCACCGCCCTACCACTGCTCGGCAACATGACCACCGCCATCATGACGACGCTCGGCCCCGTCACAACTAGGCCGAGGTACAGCGAACGACACGTCCAGACAGTTTGCCACCAGAGGGCGGCAGATGTTTCCTTGTCTGTGTGTTGATGTTTCCTCCCTCTTCTTCTCTTCCTCCTTCAGGCGGACAGGTGTGGAGGCCATATACTCCTTATCTTACATGTGGTACAGTGCCCACAACTCAGCCACTGTCGTAGTGGTAGGCCTGCTGGTCAGCCTGCTAACAGGTAGACACACACACACACACACACACACACACACACACACACACACACACACACACACACACACACACACACACATTCCTTTTCTGGGCTATGACTGTAAGCTGAATATACACCTCTGTGGCTCTCCAGATGCTTGGAGCTCATTTCTTCTTCTTCTCTCCACACTGACACTGGGAGCTGTGTTGTCTGATTGACAGGACCCATGAAGGAGAAGGACCTGACCCCCGGCACGGTGTTCCCCGTCCTCGGCACACTCCTCTTCTTCCTTCCGGAGCGCTACAAGGAGAAGCTGTGCTGTGTCACTCCCCTGGCCTACAAGGTAAAACTTGTGTTTACAACCGGCAGTGGCGTCCCGTTCCCCCGCCGCGTTTGCTTTAACTTTAAGATTTGTGTTGATGTTCCCGAGCAGCCTAACCCGGTGGACACACAGCTGTACCAGAAGGCCCAGAAAGACAGCAACGGAGTGCCGTTCTGCAAAGAGGACACGGTGACGGAGGACAAAGAGGCGGAGAGCGAGAAGGCGCAGACGGAGGAAGAGGACGACGAGGAGGCGGGGTGTCCGCTGCCGTCGCACCTGCTGAAGGGTCACACGGTCCAGGAGACGGCTTTGTGAAGCTCCACTTCTTCTTCTTCCCCTTCTCTTCCTTCTGCACACAGCGAGCACGCGCGTCTGCACACTCTTTACCCAACTAGGGAACAGAGAACTGTAAGGATACTCTTCCTGTGTGTGTGCGAGTGTGCGTGTGTACGTGTGTGTGTGTGTGTGTGTGTGTCCGGAGCTTTTAAATGTTTGTCCTTTACTTATATGTTGGAGTTTTGTCCCAAAAGTCTACATTTTGCAACGCTGTAAGCATTTGTTTAGGATGGTGGCGAAGGCTAAAGAACGTGTTGTTGGGAAGGGGTGGAGCCTACTGGAACCCACAGACTCTGGAAGTTCATTCCCAGGCTGGAATTCTGCTCCCACATCCCAAATGTTGGAAATCAGAAGGTGTAAGTGGAGAGGAAGAGGAGCGACGGTGAGAGTCTCAGGAGCTTTAATGCACACGGAGCTCATTCAGGTAGTTATTAGACGTGAGTTTGTGAGACTGATGACTTTTCTAGAGCAGATGGAAGTAGATCAAATAGAATGCCACTCAATCTGTAAGAGAAGGTAAAGTATAAAGACAATACTGATATTTAAATGTAGCTGCTGCTGTAGATGTAGAACACAAAAACAAACAGCCTGTGGACAAGATGGTTTCCACGGCGACCAGTTAGATGGAGCACAATTATTACAGCTACGGCGGTTCCATATTGACATCTTAAGTTTACTTCATGCGGTCTATGGAGGATTTGAATTTTGCCATTGCGTGTCTGTGTCGCGCCCCGTTGTAAACGCACAACAGCACGACCAGACCCACACCTCACATCTGTCCATCAGCGTATCCATCTTCTACTCAAACCTCCCATGAACTAAAGTGCCTCATTTCATTGCCGGGTGACTTAGATGTTGACGTTTCTCCGTTAGATGTGGGGGACCTGCTTTGGTTTGGTGCGGTGCGGTGATGTCACAGTTACAGCTCAGTGTTAGAAGCGTAGAACCTTCCTGTGTCGCCACGGGTTCACCCCTGAGACCGCCGGCCTGCTTAAAGCACAACAACACAGCTGGCAATCCAAGAGAGACGCCGCCGCCACAGACCTCACTGGACCTTTAGCTCCGTCTCACTAAACAAACCTATGAGTTTATCATCTTAAGTATTATTTCTCTTTCTGTTCAAGCATCTTTCTAGGTCTTTATCTTTTTCTAAATTTGGATCCATGTGTTTCAGTGCCAGCTTGTGAGACTTTTCATTTTACACTTTGTACTTATTTTGTGAAATTCTGCTGCACAAAACGTTTTCTTAACTCTTTGTGCAAACATCTGCATCGTCAACACGGTCATTTTTTGGAATTATTGAATTCTTGGCCACCTGTCCTTGGCATCTCTTCCTGCCATCTCCGCCATCGTGAGAGCAGAGATGTGCCTCTGTGTGTGTGTGTGTCTGTGTGTGTGTGTGTGTTGGTGCTGTTGTACCATGGCCTGATAATGGACTTGGCTGTGTTTTCCCATGTGACTTACTATGGTTTGTAGCCTGGAAATCTTACACTAGTTTTGCCTTCTACACTTGCTCCCAAAGAGTTAATTGAACTTAAAAACCTCTTCTCCTCGACACACACAGAGTTCAGTAAGTTCTAGTTGTACTGTATATACACACATGTATATAGGCTGAGGTATACTGGGGGTTAAGCGCCCTGTGTCTTATACTTCACACAGTCCTACTGCTAGATTTCAGATTCTTCATCGTACAAGTACAATGAAGTGCGTCTGGCAGCAGTGTGTTAGTCGCCTTTATGTTCTCCAGTGCAGCTTCTAGGCCTTCACAGTGGCTCAGACCTGTTAGGACTGTGGAGCAGATCCCCCTCTGTTCAGATGCTACACCATGTAAGCACCGGTCCATTACTGAAGCAGAGACGTGTGTGATGTCATCGTAAACCTTTGAGATGCCTATATTTATCCAAAGCATATAGAATATGATTTTTTTTTGATTTGTACCTACAGAACATTGCTGTATATTTGAGATCATATTGTATATTTTTGTAATTTCACATAAAGCCTACACACATTTCATGAAGTGAAATGTGCAATTCTATATGCAAGAGCCATGGAATGTGCCGGTCGGTGAATGCGGGGCAGAATATGGCAGCTGGCTCCTCTCAGATGACATCATCCTAACATGACCTCACCTCCACCTGCAGCTCCACACAGTCACGTGTTTAGCGCCTTAAACGCAGCGGCGGCAGCATCACGTGGTGAAGGCTGGATGCTCATCACACAGCTGTATGTAGCGTCGATGCTGCGGCGGCGGCGCCATATTCTCGCCCCGAACATTCACAAACTGTTGAAAAAAACATTCGAATGGCTCCCTAAAAACATTTTGTAGTCGTTTTTTAAATTGCATCCTGTGACAAATGCGTACTCGGGACAAACCTTGTTTTATTTATGATTGCATTGTGTTGAATCCTTCATACCTGAAATTACTTGAAGTGTGTGCCTGTAGTGTTACCCTAGCGACGAAACCTTTGATACGCCCCGGAGATTAAATACGATGTTAATGTTGTCCTTTTATTGACCTTTAATGTAGCACTGTGACTTTAATGAACGCTAACATACATAGTGAAGGTCAGCAGGCGGTACAGTGGAGCCTTTACCTTTTAGTTCTGTTGAATATCAAGAAGAGAAACCACATCCTTGAAGATTTAAATACAGTTCTGAAGTTAAAGAGTGGCACTTAGTAATTTCCTGTGATAATAAATATATATTATTATATTCATTATCCTGTTTGTTCTTCCATTCACAAGAATTTCTATCCAGAATGCATTCCAAAAAAACAAACAAAGCCCCACCTAAGCACTGCAGCCTGCGTGGCTCCTCTGCTTGGCCGTGCCTTCATACAAACCTCTGTGATGTGATGACGTCGCTTTTCTTTTAACGCTTTAGTTGTTTTCTCTCCATGATGTCTTCTCTGATGGTTTATTTTTGTTTTTCTGCATGGAGTCCAGGAGTCACGGCTGCTATGTGAGCTCTCCCCCAAATCTCTCTGTCCAGACCTCCAGCAGGCGGGTGGAGTCTGGCTGAGTCTGGCTGAAGACCCAAAGGGTTCAGTTTATCGCTTAAGCTCAAGGATTCCTGTTTGTAACGGATCCCAGAGCAGGTGAAGGAAGAAAACGTGTCCAACTTTACTGCAAATACGCCAAATCTCCATCCAAAACGTCATGGAAACCCCATGTTTGATCTTTTTTGTCGTTTCTTTGACACACGGCTTCCTCTTACCCATCAAGTGTTGCTCTCTGTGTCATGATGGGTTGAAAGGTCCTAAGTGAAAGTCTCCTGATGTGTTTTTCCTTTTTCCCTGATGTTGAATGTTTGAATGTACAACAATTAGATTCATGAGGTTGATGTACTTTAACTGAGATCAAATTATTAAAGTGATGACAAACTCCATAACTTCTCTGAGGTGTTTGCTTTGAGTACAAACCTAAGAACAAACATCAACATCCAAAGTAAACTCACTGAGGGTCTGTGTGTAATTGTTTTAATTGTTATCTCCCAGTTTGTCTCCATAGAGGGCAGTAGATGGCTGATGAGCATACACACACACACACAACCCCTCATCCTGCATGTAAACTCAACTTTATCTAAATTCCCAAACAAATCTATTACAAATTATTGCTTTCTGTATTCACTTGGATTTGTGGCACCATCCTCTTCCTCCCTATTCCTCCTTTTCTTCATCTCCTCTTAAGGACTTCTCTCCTCCATCCATCCTCCTCTGTCTTTATTTCCTTTTGTCATCCATCTCTCTCTCTGCCGCTCCCCTCTTCATCCTTCTCTCTCCCGGTCATCATCCTCCTCCTCCTCCTCTTCGCTGTCATCCCTTTCACTCGAGACTTCCACCCGGTTCCCAGTGAAGGCCCGGGCCAAAGCGGGGGGGAGTGTGGCCACAGAGCTCCATAAATCCAGCCTGCGATCAGTGTGTACCGACCGTAATGAGCCCAGATAGCGGAGGTATGCTTGATTATCTGCCTAACATGAGTGGATGAGGGGCAGACGGCCGGGACGCAGCCTCGCCTCAGGCAGCGCCGGGGACATCAACAGCTTTTTACATCTTTACATGGAAAACATGGGTGAGCGCACATCAACACACACACACACACACACACAACCACACACACAGTTTAAAGGCAGCCTCAGGGCCTTCAGATGGAGGTCCTCCCTTATGTTGCACCTGTGAGGAAACTGCTCATGTCACATGTCTCAGTCTGTGTTTGGAGCAAACAATGATGCAATAAAGAAGCCTTAGGTTAAAAACACAACAAAGGAGCCTCTCTCCTTTAATCTGGTCCAAAGTAAACGCAGCGTGATGAGGGAATACGAGTTCATATCATCACGCTGCATATCTTTTCCTCTCAGTCATTCCCACGTTCTCACACCTCCACGTATACGCTCGGCTGCACAACCTTCAAAAGCTTCACTTCTGAATTCCACGTTTTTAAAAAAAGTAGATGTGTTGGATGTAGATGGATGCTTTTGGATTCCACGTGTCTCTCTACCAAACCAGCATCTGGCGTCCCCTCTCCTCTGGTAACCTCTCCCTCTCTCTCGCTCTCTGCCTGAGTAGTCAAGACTCCAAATTAGTCATCGCTACGTACGGGAAATGGGGGCAGCCTCCCCTCCGGAGAGATTTATGGGGCTAGCCTTGAACGCTGGGCTTGTTTCTCGTGGAGCCGAGCCCATCTTGTTCAACTGGAAGATGAGTTCAGTTAGTCTGGGCCGAGAGAGAGAGAGAGAGAGAGAAAGAGAGAGAGAGAGAGAGAGAAAGAGAGAGAGAGAGAGAGAGAGAGAGAGAGAGAGAGACTCTGATCCACCCTGCAAACATCAACATGACTTATAGGATCTGATCTCAGTGCCGAGCCTTCATTTGTTGCAACTTACTATAATAATCAGTCTACTGAGAAGGATACTGGAACGCCGAATAGTCCTCCAATCATGACCACGTGGCTCAGTGATGAAACAGATTATTGATGAGACTTAGAAAACCACAAACTTAAAACTTAAATAAACTTATAATTGGCGCAATTTGAAGAATGAGCCACGCCCACAGCAAAATCATAATGACAGTGCCACCATCAGGCCAAACTGTGATGGGTTCTTCCCTGGACGGTGTTCTGATTGGGTTTTATTCTGTTCAGCTGAGACTGTTGCTTGTTTTCATATCAAGAGTATATTTTAGGAAGAGAGAGTAAGCATCGCTGTGGTTACGGGGTCGTAACTCCTTAATAGAGCACAAAGCTTTCATCCAGCCAAGTGACGAGCAGCATCTGGACTTCTGGCGTTTTAATAGTTGGTGGATGTTTGAAATCTGTAATGAGATGACAAAGTGCATCGCTTACAAATCGCCTTCTTCTTTTTTTTTTCTACTGCAAACTGAACGGCAGAGATGTGTGTAAGCTGCGGTGTCACTTCTTTAATCAACCTGTTATCTCCACATCTCACTCTGTGTAACTCATAAATGAACTCGCTCGGCCAAAGTTGAATTCATCTCACCAGCGCCGAAGCCAAACGTTATGAATTAGAGCCGCGAGTCGTCACGGAAATCACTCATGTGAATATTTAGTGAACGTGATTCAACAATAATAAAGTAAATCAAGGTGCGACACCGCGGCGATAAATAAATAAACACGTGTGGAAGGAAAGATGAGAAGAGCTGTAAGAAGGTTCAGGGTTCGAGTCCAGCACCTCCCCCACCATCCAAACACATACATGCCAGGTGTAGTACTCCTACCCTTGCCCTTGAGCAAGACACCAGGCAGCAGACCATCAATTCTTAATGTTCGAATTTGCTCGATTTCAAGATAAACGTAAGCAAAAGTAGGTACAAACTCATTTGCGGATGAGATTCGACTCAATCAGCTCACAAGAAAAAGCTAAATAACGGATCTAAACAGGCAAATCTACTGGACCTCACCTCTAAATGTTCCATTTGTTCATTCTCCCACACGGAACACAGCGACAGCACCGTCTGCAAAACAGTGACGAGGCCTCGCAGCCGGTCAGATTTGAATTCAAGGTCTGGCTGGGAAAAATGGGGAAATCCCAAATCCAAGCAGTGTCAAGGTGCCCTGAAGGCTCCACAGCAGGAGGCAGGAACAGAGAGTGTGTGTCGGCCTCATACACACATTTCTAACCCTGATAGATGATCAATAGGTCCAATCCCTGCAATGGACTGTTCAGGAATTTGGTGGGTTAAGCGTTGAGGAAGATTTGCTTTTACTTTACTGTCTTCTAGACTTTGTTGGCCTTGGAGGAGGTAGGCACTCTAATGAACGTCCTGTAGTTTCACCTGTCAGGACGTACGCATTAGAAATGACTGTTCGACTATTTCTGAGTTCAACAGTGAAACCAGTCTTGTCTAGGAAAAACTATGTCTGTGTGTGTGCGCGTGACTGACACACACACACATACACATAGTTTTGGTAAATCTGGAGTTTGGTCAAAGTAAGAGAGAACATTCTGTGGCGCTCTAATGAAAACTAAGTGGTCATTACAGCAGAGATACGAGGTGGTCACAGCTGAACAGACAGCTGCCCTGTTCCCACAACAATCCCTCCCTCACTGCTGATCTGTCTGTCTCATCCTTCACTCCCACCACACACACACACACACACACACGTTATCACACACGCTCGCAAAACCATCTAGATACAAAAAGAAGACCCGAACAAAGTGAAGGTTTATTTATTTATCTGTACAAAAAAAAAAAAAAAAGCACAAAGGTGACCGGAATCTTCCATACGGTGAAAATAACATCTGACAAAATGAAACTATAACTGTACAAAAGCTGTAAATCAAGATAAAGGGTTACACAGTGTTCCACCACGCAATGATTTGTGTTTTATGTTTCGCGTATAAATATTGCCGCTGTAATTTGTCAACTTAGGCAGCCTCTTCATTTCCTCAAATTAAATCTATTCCTGTCATCCTGCTGTCTGCTGCTCAGATAATGGGGTGGAACTCTTAACTCAGGCCTGTTGTCTGGCCGTGTGTGTGTGTAGGTGTGTGTGTGTGTGTGTGTGCGTAAGGAGCATATACACAACCGCTTTTGCGATTTAGTATGGACGTGTTAAAAAAAAAAAAACTTAAAGCGGTTTTAACCTCTGCGGTGTAGAGGAGGGGAAATGAAATAGTATAACAAGCTGTGAAAAGGCTTTAGAAATATGAGGTCGAGCGTGAGGACGGCCAGAAACACGTCCCACTACCACAGAAGAAGAACATCGGAACTCAGACGACGGATGAGGAAAATTAACATTTGAACTCTTTAAGTTTATGTGTAGTTCATATTCTGTTTCTCGGTTGGATGGTTTTGTTTTGTTGTCTGCAGCTCAGGAAGGTTGAACCTCACTTTGTACATGAAGCTGGATGGGTTAGAAGGTTACACACGGCCGTCTCACCATCAGTCAAAGGTGTAGAACAGTCGCACCCATGATTGGACGCAGTGAAGTGTCTCACATTAGTCCCTCACGTTAGTCTTTGTCCTCTGAGGTGGGGCTCAGTGGGCGTGTCCCGTCCTGTGCTGGTAGAGACATCTGATTGGTCGGCACGCCCGTGAGCAGCTCCCCCACGCTGCCACAGTACAACAGGGAACGCATGGGCCACTTCTGAGGACACAAGCAAGGAAAGAGGGTTCAGTCAGTCCTGTTTCCGCTCCGTACCGCGGTCTACTGAGAGATCTGCTCCCTGGTTTGTGTTCAGTAGTCTGCATATCAAGATTCAGACTCCTTTACCTTAACAGGATGTAGGTATCCGCCCGGTCTGGAAGGCAACGTGTGCTCAGCCAGGGTCCCTCCCTGGTCCAGAGTCTCTGTCAGGTAGGCGATGTAGTTTGTAGCCAAGACCAGGACGTCCAGCTTGGACAGCTTGGTGTCTGGAGGCACTGAAGGCAACGCGGCCTGTGGAGACACACACACACACACATTCAGACTGTGACTCTGCTCAGGTTGAGGCGATGCATCGTGCGGAGTGAGGCTCTATACCTGCAGGCTGTGGAAGGCCTGTCGCAGGTTGCGTACGCGGCTTCGCTCTCGCGCTGCGTTCTCCGGGGAGTGCTGACCCCTCAGGGCCCGGGCCTGCAGGCTGGACGCAGAGTTTGGACCCGAGCTGGACCGGGGTCCACACACAGGCTGCACCTGGAGACCAGAGCACATGGAGGAATAAGACAACTTTCACAAACTCTCTGCTGTGGTCATTGGTGTTTTGTGGCTTTAATTGAGGCTCATCTGTGGACGGCTGCTTTGTTTGAAGAGATGGATGAATGATGGAGGAATCTCTGGAGCGTTATGAAGGGAGCCATCTATCAACACTGTTACAGTCAACTTTCTTCTCCCTGTCCCTGATAAAAACAAGATGAATCCGATTCTTTTCATTTATCCATGAATCCCTCACATAATCCGTGGAAAAGTGATAATCAATCACCACTTTGCTCCATTTTGATTATTGAGACGTCATTGGCGCCATTTCAAACTTTACTCATCAGAATTTGTAGTAAGTTAGAAACATTAACTACTTTTGAAATCGGATCAACTTTGTGAGCAAACCTGGCAACCTGGGCCTCGGAGGTGTTATGAAGAGTTTAGAAAATGCTAAATCAACACTTATCAACGACACAAATTGTAATTTATGACGTGTGAGATTAGCGCCCATTAAACTGATAGATAACAGATGTGACTGGAGGTGGAGAGTGGAAAAGAAGAAGAACCTAAGAAAGAAGAGCTGAGTCCTTCATCGCCGCGCAGGGGAGAAAGAGTCACACTGGCGTTTAAATGTCAAGTCACTCAAGTTGTGAAAATGGAGAAAGGAGGATGAATTTGATTGATTTTAGCTGCAGAATTTGCTTCCTTCCCCTGCGCACCGCTTTGGGAGAAACATACTCATATTCTAGTCTAGTGTAACAATCTGTGTATCAAACTGCAGCTAGTCGTAAACTTGATTTATTTGACTGAAGATCTGATACAGAAGCTTCATGCTGCACACTTTCCTTGCTCTGTCGCCACATTTCTGCCTTTAAAACCAGAATTAGACTCCTGTGAAACTTAACCAAGGACATCTGTAAGTGCACAACACTTCCATTAACCCAGTAAAGACAGAAACCCCCTATGAAAGCATCTAAAGTGACTCATTAATGTGACTCACCCACTTCCTGCGTGCGCTCTGCCTGTGAGCGCTGCGCGTCGCCGGGCTGCTGCTCTGGGGGGGCTGTCCGCTCTGTCCGCTCTGTGCACTCTGGGGCTCTGCTGTGGCGCTGCACATGAGCTGGTGATTCACTGCCACTGACATCAGGCTTTCCAAAGGATTCGCAGCAGCCATGGATCTAAACCGGAGTAGCAGACTGTCCTGACGCCTTAATGAGAACTTTCAGTCGCTCCTGTTGCAGCCCGTCATTGGCTGGATGAGAATTCGGTTTCCCCTGTTGGAGGTTCTGATTCGATTTCAGGTTTGGGTTTACACTATACATCTGACAGACTGGATCAGCCTGTAAGAGACGCTATCATCTAATAAGTGCTTTTGTTTGCACACTACAAAACACACAGTCTGAGGTCATGCTTGAGGTGATTACACCTCATCTTTGGCAACAGACAACAAACCAAACCTAATTTGCTGATAACAAGAAGCTCAAAATCCTGTCCGGGAAAAAACGTTGACAGGCAAAAAAGGAAAATGATGTTAGAAAAGTCTCCAGATGCCACTGAAAGTGTTTGCATGCTATTACACCTCCAAAATGCCTCTCCAGAGTTCACCAGGCTTTAGACCCGGCTCTACCAAGTCCCAGTGAGGATCATCTAGACCCCAACCAGCAGGTGAAATCCACAACGACCACCAGCTTCTAATTGCCTCTTTTCACATCACCATCCATCCAGATCGCTGTCTGACTCTGACTCTCTCTCTCTCGCTTTCCTCTCTCCGTCTCCACTCGTTTCCTTATCGGGTGAGGTAATGTGGGGATCTTCAAGTGGTCCTTATCTCAACCACCCGGTCATACTGATCCTCCCCTGGCTCTCTGGCTGCCAAGAAGAGCAGGCAGGCAAGCAGTCAGGCCTGGGGGAGTAGAGGAATGGGGGGGTGGGGGTGTCCCGAGCCAGGGCACTAGGGGGCTTGGGAAAGTCGAAAAGCCTCTCAACAGCTGGACGGGGGGCGGGGGGGCTGGGTGTCCGGAGCAGTGCGACATCAAACAAACATCACCAAGTGGACAGGGTGATGATGGTGAGCGTGTGTGTGTGTGTGGGGGGGGCAGATGCTCTGGATGGGATTCCAAACTTTTGGGTGGTACCAAAGATGCTGCCTTGGCCTTGCTGGGAGCATCGCCTCACCGTCAGGCGTTCACACAGACAACTATGCACCACCATTGATTTATCTATTTGTTATTTAGGACTTTAGCCATGACATTCACACGGAAACAGCATTTTCAGAGAGACCAAGTTGACCATTAGGTTAGGCATATTCAACATTCTTCCCTAAAAATATTCTACTACCACAAACAGACGTACATCAGGGCACACAGCTCTCAGGCTTTGAGGAGTAAAAATGAACTCTCTGTAGCCATAACAACAGACACTTCTGCTGTCAGCACAGTTCACTCACTAGTGAGTTACTATTCTTGTTGTGATGAGCAGATTCACCTTGGCCTTAGTTTTTGAGAGAGATGTGCGTTTGCAATGACGCAAAAATGCAATTAAGTCAGATACATGAAAGAATTGTAGGTTTGCTGATTCGGTCACATTACGTTATACACATGAAGTTTGACATTGTTTTATTTATTGCCTGAATCGCAGTGTAACTGACGCTATAAAGTCCATGTAAACCAGTTTAATACAAATATTACTAGAATTTGTATTGAAAAAGGCATAACTGTTCTACTTAAGTATAATAATTACTACAGTATTTAGCAATTCCCCAAACGTCGTTGGTGAATCAAGCCGTTTTTGGAAGGTCTTTCATTACGTGAAGATGTTTTCATCAGGAGTTTGTAGGTTCCTGGGTTTTGAAGTACAGGATGTCAACGAATGCTCACTGTCCTCCAGTGGTCACAAAATGAACTGCAACACTAAATTAAAACTCCCTTAAGCTCCTTAAAGTTTACGAAAATAAACATTAAATATTTTAAGTGCGACATCAGCTGCCGAATGATTTAATTTAACCTCACTGGAGAAACAATAAAAAAGGAGGGAACATATTTGTGAAGCAAAAAGTGGTTTGTCGACGCAGTCCCGCGGCGCATGCGCACGGACCGCCCTCTCGCTTCTTCCTCTTCCTCCCCGATAAGAATGAGAGGCGAAGCGCGCCTGCTAACTGTAGGCTAAATAAAGTGACTCTTACAAGCGGACAAGTTCACAACCTTGACCAAAACTTCATGGAAGACACTGGTAAGACGCCCAGGCGATTGCATTTATTCATGGAAATATCATAACGTCCGGAGAATTGCGCCAAATCGATATCCAGCTAGCTAGTAATGGCGAAATGATCCGCGCTAGCCACTTTGCTAGAGGTGAAGTAGCTCAACCGGTTCCGTCTATTTACTGGAACGGAGGTTGTTTCTTTGCGCGCTGCCCTTTTCTAGTGCAACATTAGCAGTTATTACATAAACAAAAATGCCGTCGAGCAAATTAATAAAATACAATTCGTTCCGTGGCTGTGCCCGTATTTTACAAGGGCTAGTTCCTCGCGTTAACTTGGAAGTCACGCAACTTATCACGAAATAGACGGCGCCGAGGCCCAACTCTGAATTTGTGTGAACTTTGACTGTGTAACGACGCAACATGGCGTCCAACCAACCGTCCACACGCACGGAGCGGATCGATGTTCCTGCGCGGTGGCATTTGAACACGAACTAGTTTCATACGGACTGAAATGCGGACACGTGTTTGATCTGAACAAAGATCACGTGGCGGCTTTATTTTTAGGAGGCGTTAAATTTAAGCTTGTGTCTGTTTATGTTGGAGTTGAGACACAAGCGGCGGCATATGCTCTGGAGTTTATGTTCATATTGGGTAATAATTACAAACCATGTAACTTATTAACGGATCCCTCTCAGCTTATGCTTTCTGGTTAATTCAGATGTTTTGTACACTTTGTTACATTTGTGAGACGAGTAAATAAAGGTCATACAGTAAAGTAAGGACTTCTGTTAAAATGCATTTGCTTTGTACACATATTGGTAGTAAACGACAACCATATTATTGTGTGATAGTAGCTGCAGCTGAATTGTTAAATAGGTGAAACTTTTAAACCTTTTGTGTATCAACAGCAATAATGTGTTTAATGAATAGGTGGTAATTCTTCATTCTGCTTTCTCTGTAACAGGACTGCATCTCTCAGAGGAGCCCATTAAGGGAATGCTTGACATGAACACTGCAGCCATGGAGGGCAATGGGGACAGCTTCCTCCCCGACCTTCCTGCTGTCGGGCACAACGCCGAGTGGTCGGTGGACCAGGTTCCCTCAGAGACTCTCACCAACACCGTCCCCTCAGACTCGGATCTTTCCCAGGACGCCATGGCGGAACAGCAGCTCCCGAACAACGAAATGAATTCCACAGAGCTGGGCTCGGTGGAGAAGGCAGTGGAGCAGTTCCAGCTTGCCAGTGAACCGCTCTACCCAGAGGAGCAGCCGCCACTCCCACCACTGCCCCCAGAGCACACAGAGGCAGCGGAGGAGACGGAGCAGGGGAGCCAGGATATGGCGATAGAGCCACCCGAGCTGGATGACACACAAGGTACGTTTGTGAAAAAGATGACAAGTATACAAACATGCTTGTTGGCCACATTTCTGTGTTCTTTTATATTATTGCGTCTCTAATATTGGTAACTCTCCAGGTCTTCCAGCTGAGACAGAGACGGAGGCACCACAGCCGACAGAGGACGGCATGGAGCTGGAAGAGCCCTCCAAAGAGACCGCAGAGCCCCCCCTGCCCGCTGAGCCAGAGCTCCCCAGTGAGTTTGACAAACTCTTCAAAGGCTGTGAAGAAAATCCAGAGGACTTCAATGGTTGGGTCTATCTGCTCCAGTATGTGGAGCAAGAGGTGAGATGATACAAGATGGAGAGAGTCATCAAATAATTGATTTGGCTTTTTTGTTTCCATATTGAAGATGATGGTGACACTGTATGACTTCATGTGCTGTCCTCTTTCCACAGAATGCTCTCACTGCTGTGAGGAAGGCGTTTGATGTCTTCTTCCTCCGTTATCCATACTGCTATGGCTACTGGAAGAAGTACGCAGATATAGAGAAGAAGCATGGCCACATACAGGTCGCAGAAGAGGTAGATAATGGAGACACAAGGCCAAATCTGCATCACATTGTTACTTTTGTGTGAATGAAATGGAACACCTCTTTAACCTCCTTGTTTCCTGTGGTGGGTCTTCAGGTATACAGACGAGGCCTGCAGGCCATCCCTCTTAGTGTGGACCTGTGGCTGCACTACCTGACCTTCATCAAAGAAAACTCTGACACCACTGACCCAGAGACTGAGGGTCGCATACGAGCGTAAGTGATGGACTCTAAGCTGCAGTGAGAGCCATGCCACACACGTGGATCAATATTTGTAACTAACTTGATCATTTGTAACTCTGCTGTGGACGTTACTCCAGCTCTGTTGATCGCTCTAGAGACGACGCATATGGTTATATGAGGATCAATGTTATTGACAAATTTGATTTCCTCTTTGCAGTGCCTATGAACATGCAGTGCTGGCGGCCGGCACAGACTTCCGCTCTGATCGGCTGTGGGAGTCCTACGTCACCTGGGAAACGGAGCAGGAGAAGTTGGCAAACGTCACATCCGTCTACGATCGTATCCTGGGTATTCCAACCCAGCTGTACTCACAGCACTTCCAGAAGTAAGGAGAAGAAGGAATCAGAATAAAATGACAGATTATGGTGACCTTGAATGTTATTTCAGATGTAAGATCGCCATAGTGATGCTATGTTTATGTTTTGACAGGTTCAAAGATCACGTGCAGAGCAACAACCCCAAACACTTCCTGTCTGAAGAGGAATTTGTTCAGCTGAGGCTCGAGCTCTCTAAAGCCAACCTAGCCACCATGGGCGGCGACAACAACAACGATGATGATGATGAAGAAGAAGAGAAACCTGTTGTTGAAGAGGAGTTGCCCCCCGGTATGGAGGATCTGGCTGACCCAGCTAAGGTAGGACTCATGGTCCCGGTCGTGCTGCGTGAACATTATCGTGAACATAATCGTGAACAGTGCGAGCTTTCCTGTTCTCCTCCGTGGAAGGGAAGAAACGTTTGTTTAGGTTTGAAAAAGTGTTTTCTCCACCAGCAGCTAAGCCAATGAATACCAGTGGGCTTCAAGTTGGTATCCAGTCAGGGAAACTTGGTCAGGATCTCCTGATGCCCATTGACCCCAGCAGCTTCACCCAGAGCTCTCCACAGGCTGATATGCAGGTTGCATACATACCTGCGCTTTCACAGGCTTCTAGTTGCTTGCAGGTTTTACGTCTCGTGGTGAATGTGATGATGAAGCACTTTATGCGGGCGTTGACTCCGTGTCTTGTTTGTGTTCTAACGCAGAGAGTGACGGAGATCGAGAACATGCGCCACAAAGTGATCGAGGCTCGGCAAGAAGTTTTCAACCACAACGAACATGAAGTCAGCAAGCGTTGGGCTTTTGAAGAAGGGGTATGTATTTCCGCACCGGTCCGCCTCCATGGAAACACATTTGGCCCTTTGACATAGGCATTGAAGTAACGACTGTTCTTGTTTTTAGATTAAGAGACCTTACTTCCATGTCAAAGCCTTGGAGAAGACTCAGCTGAACAACTGGAAGGAGTACCTGGACTTTGAGATCGACAACGGGACTCCGGAGCGCGTCTTCGTCCTGTTTGAAAGATGCCTCATCGCCTGTGCGCTCTACGAGGAGTTCTGGACTAAGGTAACGTGACCTTTGACCCGTCTCTCACTGTCACTACTTCCCTGCACTTCCCCCATCAACGATGATATCACATCGACACAGTGAATCGTCCTGCACTCTCTTTGCGTGTAACGTTGATATGTGACTGTATCTGTTGTATTAGGGGATGGCCAGCTTGCCACACAAGATTTGACTGCAGCATTTGCCAACTACTACGTTGCATCTTCGTCTCCCACTACCTTACAGAAACTTATCTAATTGGTTCCATGAAGGTGCTGATGGGTTTACACAGAAAATTTCTAAAAACGATCTTGTCAATGAAGAAAATTCACTGTTTTTGTGACCTGAAAAGATGTAGTTGTTAAAAATGTCTTGTCTTTCCTCTGCCTTTCTCTTCTCTGGTCTGTTCTGTCCTCTCCTGCATCTCCTCCAACTTCCTTTCTGTTTTTCACTCTCAAGTATGCAAAATATCTAGAGGGCTTCAGCATTGAGGGTGTGCGGCACGTCTACAAGAAGGCGTGTACCATCCACTTAACCAAGAAGCCCAACATCCACCTGCTGTGGGCGGCGTTTGAAGAGCAGCAAGGTGAGAAACGCTCAGGCAAAACTAGACACGGACCAACCACAGTCCAGGCAAATCACCTCCACAGAGCGAGCACACATGCTACAGGAGTGCACTGATGCAAAGTACATGTGGACAGGATAGTTATAGTTGTTAAAACGTGTCGGACCTCCTGTGTTTCTCAGGTAATGTGGAGGAGGCTCGCGGCGTCCTGAAGGCACTAGAGGAGACTGTCCCCGGTCTGGCCATGGTTCGCCTTCGGAGGGTCAGCCTGGAGCGTCGCCACGGCAACCTGGAGGAAGCGGAGGCCCTGCTGAGGGACGCCATGGAGTCGGCGAAGAACGCCACCGAGACGTCGTTCTACGCCGTGAAGCTGTCGAGGCAGCTGATGAAGGTGCAGAGGAGTCTGAGCAAGGCCAGGAAGGTGCTGCTGGACGCCATCGAGACAGACCAGGTGGGGAACATGGAAACAACAGTTACTTCAGTTTCTCGCTTTGTGTTGAGTTCTATTTTCTAGCCCTTTTTCCTTGAGTGAACTCCAGATCCCCACTGCCCACGCCAATGTAGTGGCTGTATTACACAGATTTGTCACGCTGATGTTTTTGCGGCGTTGCAGACGAGTCCACGGCTGTATCTGAACCTGCTGGAGCTGGAGTACAGCGGAGACGTGTCGCAGAACGAGGCCGAGATCTTGGCCTGCTTTGACCGAGCCCTGAAGAGCCCCATGGCTCTGGAGTCCCGCCTCCTCTTCTCCCAGCGCAAGGTCGAGTTCCTGGAGGACTTTGGCAGCGACATCAACATGTAAGTTCCCCCGTTACGGTCAATCGAAAGGGAACTCAGGGGAAAAGCGAGTCGAAGCATTTTCATGTCATGCCTGAGATGTGGTCGCTCATCTGTTTTCCCAATCCCTCAGGCTGGTGACTGCGTCCGAAGAGCATCAGAACCTCCAGAAAGAGAGCGAGCCAGCAAAGAGGAAAGCTGAGAACGGATATGACAGGTGCATACTCAGAAATATAACTAGTTTTGATTTTACAACAGCTGAGTAAACATCCTATTTGCCATTAAGTGTGTACTATCCTGATGAACACACATCACATGAGTCACATCAGGAGCCACTGAGTTACACCAACAGTGTCCTTGGTCTCGTTATAGAAGTACATTGTTTATCTTGGAATTTGTGGAAATGTGAAAGTCATAGGATTCCTCCTTTTGCCCACAGCTCCCAGGAGCCCGATGCTAAGAAGCAGCGCGTGGACGACGGCTCTGTAGCCAACACGACAGACATGCAGGCCAACAACTCGTACAACTACAACTGGTACCAGGTGAGACCCCCTTGCTCTACATGTGCTCAGTGTTATAACGGCTCAAACGAAGTCACCACCTTGATTTAACTTCTCCTACTTTTCTTCTCCTTTTCAGCAACCGTACGGCAGCTGGGGACAAAATAACTGGGGCCAGTACAACCAGTACGCCCAGTATAACCAGTACTACCCCCCTCCTCCTACATGATTTAGCAGATCTTGACACGATCACAGAGACTCAGAATAAAAAAGCATCCTTTCTGCCCCCCCCCCCCCCCCCCCCCCCCACCCCTTCTTACAACTCCACCCATGGGCCCCTTCAGCCGTGTGTCATGGAGGACGGCGCGTGTGCAGTGTTCCATCGCTCCTCTTCAGCGATATCTCCTACCGTCGCCCCCTTCATCGACGACCGCCATCATGGCCGCACTCGCTCCGTTCATGACACACGTTTGATCACCGCCGTCCTTCAGTCTGCAGTTCTTTTATCTCAGACCCTTTTGTTGCTATGTTCACTTGCTTGGTTTCCTTTGGTTTGCCTGTTTATACACCGGGGCACATTTGTTTTCCCATCGCAAAGATTCATTCAATTTTTTTAAATGTTTCGATTGGATGACTTGAGTTTTGTCTCTCTTCGAAGAATTGAGTTGTGTTTAAGATTTAAACTTGTAAAAGAGTTTTCCATGGATGAACCTCCGGGTTCTGTGTTTCTCCTTACATCCGCAAAGATTTTTAATATTTCAAAGCTGTGTTCCCAGGATGAAAAATGTCAATGAAGATCCCCCCTTTTTTAATTTCACCTTGATTTCTTAATAAAGAGATTGTTATCCTTACCTGTGGCTTGTGTTCATGACTTGCTCAAAGGTTTGTTGTACATTAAACCATAACACACACATTTACACCAGAATGAACTTGTATTCCAAAAGAACTCTTCACTATCGGTGCAGAATGATTGGGACTTAAATTAAATATTGTAAAGTAACTCCTGTTTCTTGAACAGTAAACTTTGAAGCTAAAAGCATAGTTTCTCAATGCGATGGTAAGATCCTTTAGTTGAAAATATTGCAATATAGTGCTAAAGTATTTGCTTAGTCACTGTTTAAAAGCTGATTCTGAGTCACATTTTATGTTCATCCAGATATTTGTCATTCACAGCCAATTTTAACAAAGTGCAAAAACAGTTGAAGACAAAATTGTCCAATCACCACCAAAATGTAAGTTATGTAAAAACAGCCTAACGAGTCTTATATTTGTATAAGAGGCTAAAGTGAATAATGTTGAAGAATATTCCACTTATTCTGGGCATATTTTCCTCTAGAACGATTTTCAGAAGATGTCATTAATGTGAAATTATTATTTTATTTTTTATTATTCATATAAAACTTACATTCGGTCTGACTTTGAGGTTTTTTGTTTTCATATTGTTGATTTCATCTCAGGTCCAGCCTCGTTGAGCGTGAGGGGCGTGGCCAAGCTTGCGTCAGAACGTAGCGTGACATGCGCAGTGCGGCCCTTCCTAAAGCCCTTTCTATGCTTCTCGGTGAGCGACTAGCATCCAACGAGGTGAGGCCTCTGTAAATTAAGTAAATAAGACTGAATTTAGCGATCGTCCAAGAAACACTGTGGTATAATCGTAACGCTTATGATCGTATCTATCATATTTTGTATCGTTCTTTGTAGAAATGGCTAACGTTTCTGATATTATCAAGATAAGTTATGGAACGCGTGCCCCATGTGGCTAACAGTGCTAACATGTTAGCCTTTCACCGACACGCAAACCGTTTCCTGCGCACGTCGCGTTACTTTCTATGTTCAGATGGTGTACTTTGTATAAGCATAGCCGCCTTTAAATACTTCACTTGTTTCAGATGTTGCTGCTTCGTTTAAGCTTTGTTCTCCTACATTAACTGTCACGCCAGAAGCGACACAGTAAACTCTCCTTCCGTCTTTTGTAACGACTCTTAACAACTTCTTCTCTTCTTCCAGCATCAAAATGCAGCTTTTCTTGCGCGCCCAGAATACTCACACCCTTGAGGTGACCGGACAGGAGACAGTCCGAGACATTAAGGTAAATAAGTTTCAGATCTCATCACACCACTCTTCAAAATCTCGTATATGGAAGCCTGAACGCATCTCATCTCCTCTGAACCCTGCTGTGAGTCTCTAAACTGAGTGTGTGTGTGTACTTCAGGCTCATGTCCAGGCTCTGGAGGGGCTCCTGGTAGAGGAGCAGGTTCTGCTGCTCGCTGGTTGCCCACTGGAGGATGAGTCCTCTCTGGCGTCCTGCGGGGTCTCAGAGCTCTGCACCCTGGAGGTGGCTGGCAGACTCCTGGGAGGTCAGTATGCCCTCTGTGTGTGTGTGTGTGTGTGTGTGTGTTAGTTGGAAGAAGAAGTCACAGGTAGGGAGAGGGGGTGGGTGGTGTTGTGGAAGTCTGGGATGGAGACTGAACCTCGCCCCTGTGCAGCTCTGCTCAGGATTCAAAGTGTGTGTTGGATGTGTTACCAGGCTGTTAAACCCCAGCTGGTTGCTTTGAGACAATTTAGTTTTGTATTGCTTTTAAGATTGCTTCTCTGTATCAAACACCAATGAGTTCTTCATGAATGTTCTCCAGCCTTGATAAAGATTAGAAAATTGTCAACATCTGTCATAGAAATGTTAACTAAACGTTGCTTGTGAGTGGAGTGTTGTCTGAACGTAGTCCTGACTGTCTCCCTCTCGTCCTCCTCCAGGAAAGGTCCACGGCTCCCTGGCTCGTGCCGGTAAAGTGAGAGGTCAGACCCCCAAGGTGAGAGTTCCCCCCTTTACTGCCCTGAGTCTAATGTGAGCCGACTAGAGGCCACTTCACTAGAGAAGTTTATAATGTTCCTATTCTACCAAACGTAGCTTTTTCCACTCCACCAATCCCACAGACAAGTGAAATGTGATTCCCTGCTTGTGCCTGCTCACAG
This sequence comes from Genypterus blacodes, assembly GCF_046128005.1. NCBI lineage: Eukaryota > Metazoa > Chordata > Actinopteri > Ophidiiformes > Ophidiidae > Genypterus > Genypterus blacodes. The sequence goes on along the minus strand of NW_027466908.1, from coordinate 971,764 downwards.
GATTATACTCCTACTGTTTACTACAGATTGCATACAGAATTTACTTATTTGTTTGCATTTATTGGTATTGAATCCGAAAGGGCGGTGTTTTGAATATTGGAATTTAGATGACCTCAGTGATGTCATAGTTACTGTGAAAGGAGTTTGAAGAATATGAATCTAATCCAGTCCAGAATCTAGTCCAGAGCCTAGAAATGTTGGGATTAGAATCAACTCTCCTAAAGTGTCTCAGACAAACTAATTCTTAAATGTGACGTAGTAAACGAGGGTGCAGCAGCTACACAGCTGTCAGGTCTGAGAGGAGGAGCTAAAGTTGTCCACGTCCTTTTCATTCAGGTTGAAAAGCAGGAGAAGAAGAAGAAGAAGACCGGCCGTGCTAAGCGTCGCATCCAGTACAACAGACGCTTCGTGAACGTCGTCCCCACCTTCGGCAAGAAGAAGGGACCCAACGCCAACTCCTAAGAGCTCCAGAGGCAGACGGGAGGAGAGTTCATGTTCTCCTGCTGTACAGAATAAAGATTGGCTTTGGACAAAAAAATAAGGATTTTGGTTTTTAAATGAAGCTTCACACTTCCATGTTTGATTAACTGAAAACTATGAATCATTGAATTATTTTTACTTTGCTCAGATTGTTGGTCTCAGGTTTGGTCTTTTCAATTGATGTCATTTTACTTTAAATGTATTTTAAAAATCAAACCTAAAAAGTAAATATATCTGAAGTTTCCATCCACTTTCCTATTGACCGAAATATACACTAACACACCTTATGAGGAAATCTGACTTGAACATTAAATCCATTACAGCAATACTCAACTCAATTTGAAAGGGTAAAACCATCTTGTAATTTCAACAATGTTTCAACATTTAAACAAAAACAGGAGAAACCTTAACAATTTAATCCCAAACTTTAATATTTTGCATTAAAAACGTGTATGTCGCGCTATTATGTACACGATTGTTGACTGGGCAACTCCGTGTTTCCAACATGTCACACGACCTCCACGTCACAGCTTAATCACACGGAAACCGATTTGAATGAATGATTTGACATGTGGGGCGTCTGGGCTGAAATCCGCTTCTGAAGATGATCAATCACACCGAATCATGATTGTGTGAGTTACGTGTGGACGCTCCGTGTCGTTATCGCGGCAAATGTGACACCAGAGGCAGAGAAACATCGTGAAAGCTCAAATGGCGCCCGTGTAGTTCACGGACCGTTCCGAGTTTGGGCTGTTCCAGCGCGCATGCCAAATGGCGCAGAGAGTGTTTGGGTGCCGTAGGAAATCTCAGCTCTTATCAGTGAAGAGTGAAATTTGGACATTTAGAATGGATTCAAACTACAGACGTCCTTGTTTTTGAACACGTACACAATAATCTGTGTTTTGGAAAGACTGGGAGAAAATACCCACCTTGTTAGTCTGCAGGGGAAAAGGCGATACTTGGAATTGTTTAAGAAGACAGTAAATACTTGTACATACTTCAAACTGCTGCCATTTATCCAGGTTGTTTAACTCCGTTCTTATATCCTCATCTTTGATGTCCGTAAATGATGTTTGAACTGATTTACTCATTAATTAAAAATGATGAATAGGTTTGAATAGTAACCTGTAGTTATTAAAAACTGAGATAAATTAAAACAATCATTGTATCCATAGTCTGGAAAAATGAATGATGTCAGAGGTGCTAATGACATCATAAATGTGTCACAGATGTTTATAACATCACGAATGTGACAGATGTTACTGAGAGTGATTAAGGGCGCCTTGGTCTCGTATTCATTCTCGACATTTCTCTTATATCACAGATAGATACTCGAAGGTAGAAAGAATCTAGACAGTTACATCGTGTCATATGTGTACTAACACGCCCTGCCCTCCTCGTAGTATTTTCCAGAAACGGTGCTGACAATTCGGAGCTTGCGGGGCGCCCGTGAAGGCGGCAGCAGTGTGTGAGCAGTAGAGGAAGTGGCGGCTGATCTGGGTCCGCACCTTTTCCGGTAACACAGCACCGCTGTGACTGAGCGGCTGGAGAGAGAGAGAGGGAGGAAGAGAGCGACAGAGCGGCTACAGCGGGGACAAACAGCCGGGGACTGGACGATGAACGCCGCGCTCACAGGTATTTCATCCATTTTGCGTGTTATCCGTCTTTGTTTGGCTCTTATTCCCCTCCGGACGTCGTTCTTTCCGCTGTAAAGTTGCCCTCTGTACTAACACCCCTCCCTTTTCTGAACCGCTCTGTGTCACAGGGGGAAGAGAAGAAGAAAGTCGGATGAATCAATGACCTTTTGAGCGCTCTGCTGCTTCCTCTGGATGTCCCGGCGCACTCACGCACGGCAGACGTCCGACCCGAGAGCGTTTTTGTCAGCGAGCCGCGGTTGCTTTTCGACCCGACGGGAGGATTCGGCAGAAGGCGAGAGTGGAACCGCCGGCAGCCTAGGAGGAGGAAGTGTGAACCCCGGGGCTGTGGACGGGGCCTATAATCCATACCGAGTCCAGGGCCGAGGAGAGAGTTCAGGAGAGGAGAGGAAAGGGAAACCCGGACATGTGGATCGTGGATGAGGTGTAGTTTGGTAACGCCGTCTCGTCCCTCACATCATGAACACAGACCCACACCCTGATCAGTCAGAGGTACATGACCACACCGCTCAGGTCAGAGAATAACGCTCCAGCTCACTGTTCTGCTCTGTAATCCAACTGGACTCACTTGAAAGTCGTCCCACTCGTGTCAGCGCCCCACTGTCATCACGTGGATCGCCTCAGAGACTCATTTGTACTGAAGACGAAGTTTTTTTTCTCTCATTAGAGAACTTATAGTTTTTCCTTCTAAAGAAGTATTTATGCACATCAAACAAGATGGGGAAAATGTTCTCAAAGATCTTTGGCAACAAGGAGATGAGAATATTGATGCTCGGACTCGATGCCGCCGGCAAAACCACCATCTTATACAAGCTGAAGCTGGGACAGTCGGTCACCACCATCCCAACCGTGGGCTTCAACGTGGAGACCGTCTCCTATAAGAATGTGAAGTTCAACGTGTGGGACGTGGGAGGACAGGACAAGATCCGGCCGCTCTGGAGACATTACTACACGGGCACCCAGGGCCTGATTTTCGTGGTGGACTGTGCCGACAGGGACCGGATCGACGAGGCCAGACAGGAGCTCCACCGGATCATCAACGACCGAGAAATGAGGGACGCCATCATCCTGATCTTCGCCAACAAACAAGACCTCCCAGACGCCATGAAGCCCCACGAGATCCAGGAGAAGTTAGGCCTGACCCGGATCAGGGATAGGAATTGGTACGTTCAGCCATCGTGTGCCACCACGGGGGATGGACTATACGAGGGCCTGACCTGGCTTACCTCAAATTACAAATCTTAATGTTCCTCCATCACCAGCCTGGACACTTTGGAGGCTACGAGCAAAGAAGTAGCCCAGAATGAAACCACGATTTAAAAAAATGCAAAAATCTTGACGCAAATAATCCGGTGGCCTCTCTGCTGAGTGTAAATCAAAGAGAGAAGCAAGTATATTTTGTTTAATTTCTTTCTTCTTCTTCAGATGATGATGATGATGATGATCGTTCGTTCGTTCGTTTATAACCCAGATTTCATTTTTAAACAAAAGACAATTATTTTGACTGGCTTTGTTTTTCTTAGTTTGCCTTTCATTCACATCCTGTATAATCAGATCAGTTTAATGGCACCGTCGTAACCTTTGACCTTTGACTGCAGCGCCCTCTGTTGTTCTCTCCTTTGTACGCTTTTCTGTTCGGAGACTTTTGGGGCTAAGTTTTAGGGCGCGCAGTACATTTATACTTTCTCTGCTTTTCATACAGTATTCTCGTATCCATGGGGACAGTGGGGGGAGGGGCGGGGGGAGCGTGAGTCCCCCCTGACGTCATAGCTCCATCACATCTGCCCCACCAAACGCGTTTTCCTACCATCAGCAGATCACTCTCACGACTGAAACTGCCTCTCTAGCTACGAATGTGTATTAGGGATTTCCTAGGGCCTCCGAAAACAGAAACTGTTCTCCTCACCGATTGTACGCAGTTACCGGGGGCGATTGAAGTGATGTGTTAGAACTTCTTTCCTGTGCTGTGATTTCATCCATAACGTCTCCCGTCGGTGGTTTGTGGATGCTGGATGTACACACACACTGTGATATATGTGGACATTCTCTCATTTCAGGGTTGGAATCTTGTTATCGCCAGGTTTTCTCCTTTCTCCTCTGATTTTTTTTTTTGTTTTTTGTTTTGTTTTTCCTGGAGCTTCCATTACAGTTGAGTATTTTGTAGTTTCTGCTGCCTTAGGTGGGATCTGGGCTCCATGTGCCCCCAAAAATCAAGACTCTGGCAGAAGGTTCCTCTCACAGCTGAGTTTGCACTTTGGGAGGGGGACTACCAACTCGCTGGCTGTGCACATTTGACTTTCTCTGACTGACTTTTGGACCCCGGCAAGTGTTTACGAAAGCCCCGCCCCCGCCCCCCTCACATCCATGTAGGTGCTTCATCGACTGTGACTCCCTCCTCTTTATCCAGTTTTATTCTTTAACCATCCTCTGCCTGTCCGGTCCCGTGCAGACACAGCAGCCACACCTTTCTATCCATAGATAATAGAGGCTTTGCTTTATTTTTTGTTCCTTTTTTTTTTTTTTTTTTTTTTTTTTTTATTGCTATGCTGATGAAAAAATAAAAAAAAGGGTGTATCCAGATGAGTGTGTGGAAGTGAGGCCTCTTCACTAACCGTCACAATGGCAACAAAGTCTATACGTGTTGAGCTCGCAGAAGAGGAAGTGAGAGTTCAGGGCGTTGGATTGGTTGAGAGAGTGGCTGGGTGGTTAGATCTCAATGTGAAGTTGAGCCTCTGCTTGTTTCCTCTCTGTGACTCACTGCCTGTGAATAAATGATGAGAGCTCCAGTTTCCACGTCCTGATTGTCAGGTGCGCCGGAGGTCTCAACCTTTTCACTCTGTCACAGTTCTCCACTCTCACAAAATAAAAGCCTTTTTGACATTTTCAAACAAAGGAAGTGATTTATAAGCTGCCCCCTTTCTACATTTCTAAGATTCCGCACGAGGTCCGATTGAGGGTTTGGACTCGAGGAGTCAAAGCGAGCCGACCAAAACAAAATAAGCATCACAGTTTGTAGGAAGTTGGCTTGACGCAGCTCAAACGAGAGCTACCTTACTGTAGTTAGCTACGATACTAGCTCCTGAGAAAAAGTAGTGAAGTAAACTAGTATTGGGCCTGGTAACTAACTTTCTTTTTGTAGGTGAACCAGGGGCATACTGTTATGTTCACGCGATTGGTTTCAGTATCGTATGAAACGGATGTGGCACTGCTTTCTCAGTTCCTCAAACTTTTGTACATTTTCTTTTCTCGAAGTTACAACCACTAAAATATAACGTTTCCACCTATTTCCGTGTCATTTCTGTACAGTTTTGGTGGCTGTTGTAGCATTCGTCGCATTTCAGGATGAAAGGAAGTTATTTACGGCTCTCAAATATGAAAATGGGTCAAAGTTGTCCCAAACAGCGTGTAAGGGTTAAACATTATCTCAGAGGAGTCATCTCTTACAAATCTAGGTTAAATTGTGGTATCCCCTGATTCACAATGGAAGACGAGCCCCGCGCCTCTTTATGAAACTCTTCCTCTCTGCTGAGCGTGTGTTTATACAGGGAGTGAGCTCAGGTAAGTGAGAACTGGTTTGGCCCAGGATGAGAGCAGCGTCTGACTTCATGCTTGTGTGACTCAGAGTTGAGGGTGACAGGCTGCCAGCTTGGCTCTCTGCCCCTCCATTGCGTATCTGGCCTCAGGCTGCAGACCTGAAATCAGACCGGCGTTATTAAAAGACTCGTCTGCTTGTGATCCCGGTCTCAGGTTGAGTCCCCCGAGCTGAGATCTGTCGCAGCTCCGCGTCTTAAGCTGCAGCTATTTTTTCCGTTTTGCAGCTGTGAGAGAGACGGGAGTGCATTGTGGGTACAGAGCAGTGACATCACCGTGTGAAGTGTCAGGAAATGCCTCTCACATAGTAGAAGCGGCTGGTTTCGGAGTGGCTCACCCGGCGAAGCATCACACCCACACAAGTGTCAGGTTCTGCTTAAGACTTTGGCATTCAGCGTTTAAAGACCGGACTCCAATGCAGCGCTGGACAGCTTTACTTCCTGGCTCTCACCATGAAAGCTGGAATTTACACTAATTTCCTGACAGGCTGTCGTAATTGGGAATATTGTGTCTTTTTCCTTACAGTTGTTGAGGAGAGTCACAGGCCTGGAATTCCCGTGCAGGAATGCTGCCTTGTATCTGCCTGCCTGTTTGCTCATGTGGTGTTTGCTCTGTGGCTGCAGAGTTAAAGTTTGACCTGTCGCTGTGCGGAAAGCACCACCATGCATGTGACGCTGTAGAGCAGGAAGGACAACAATGTCTGTTAACCCTTTCATAACCCCACTGATCATAAGGCACAGACTGGGTCGGCATATTAAGCCCCTGTACCAAATGTCAGGGCTGAATATTTTGGTTGACATAAGTTTACAATTAGGCAAAAAAGAATGTCATTTAGGGTGTAGCTCCAGGTGTTAGAAACAGTAAAAGTGAGACAGACATCTTCTCTGAGCTTGCAGACCAACTTTGTTTTATCGGACGTTGACTGTTTTACTTTCTAACAGGCTGGTTGAGACGGTGTGTTTGCAATAATCCTCTTTATTTGTCCTCCACAGTTGCACAGTTGAGGGCTGTGGCTCAATAGTATCACACATAATCCTGTTTACTTAAGATTTTCCACCCATGGCCTCTATTGTGGATGTGAAAATTCCTCAACGAAATCTAAAAAAAGTGTTCTTTCTCTTTTTCTCTGGAGTAATCAAAGAGTGGAGCTCTGCAGAGAGAGCAGCTGGAGGCGGCCTGCGATGTTCTGCACATGTCAGAGGGCTTTTGTACAGCTGTCACTGCACTCAGCAGCAGATGCACAGCACACATTAGCTGGTGTCAAATGCTGTCAGGCTCACCTGTGGCCCTCTGTTAAAGCACGGCGGGTCAGAGGTCACTTTGTACACTTAACCCTATAGGATGAGTGTAGCTTACAGCCTCATCACACCACCACCAAGGAGGTTATGGGCTTACTGTATCCATGTTCTGTTTGTTTGGTAGCAGAGTAAATCAAACAGAACCGATTTACCCTGGGAATAGAACTCATTCAGTTTTGGCTGAGATGCAGAAATAGTTTCTTTAACACTTAAAACGATGATGACCCATGTGATCTCTAATAGGAGTCCCCTGATGCAGAAAGGGATCACATATAAACAATCACAGTGGCACTTAATGGGGAATAGAGACTCAACATGTGGCTGATGATGGGGTGAGGCTGTGCTCGGTTGGAGTCACAGTCCTGAGTCACCTCCGTGTTTCTCTCCCCTGAACCACAACTGAGTTTGATTTGCAAAAATGCCTGAGCAGACGGCTTTATTTTCTATTGCTTTCAGTTTTGGCCCTGAGCTCTTCCATTGTGTGTTGTAGGGTGGGGGCGGACCGCTCTATTGTGCTCCTTTGAAGGGGGCGGATTCGAACAATACCTTTTAAATGAAGTTTATTGTCAATTCCACTGTAGTTTGTTTACTCAGGCGTTCCTTTATGATTGTAATCTCTCTTACGTTCTTCATCAGCAGACCCAGAACACAAAGAATGCTGCTCACATCATTCATATTTGAGGTTTATTTGACATCTGAGGACCTATTGTTCATCAGAGCTCTTACCAAAATTGGTCTTTGCTCTTATAACATACTGTCACAGATTACAATCAGCTCAGGCCCAAGACACCGAGGCAACAGAAGGACCCCCTATAATAGTAATTAGACCAAATTGTTGTATTTGTGTTAATTCCACTTAAGCCTGGAGGGAAAAATACCACTTCCACACCGTCCACATATTTCCATCAGTCAGCATTGCATATATTAAGACCTGTAGTGTAATTGTTCAGTACGAAACGGGCTATTAATGATGTGTGTGAGCTCCATGCTGCCAGGTTTTAGTGACTCTGGTGTGTGTGAAATGTCCACCAGAGCCTGCGTGTGAAACCAGCAGTCATGCAGAATCTCTCACCCTGTTCATGCCGTTGCTCTGAGCTAGATGCACGTTGTCAGAGACACGGTGTTGTCAGAGACACAGTGTTGACAGGACACTCTTTTCATTGTTGCGTTCTCGCTCTCCTCTGTATCTTCCCATGATTGTTTCCATGGAGCCGGGCACTTTGCAGCCGGCATGCTCCCTTTAGGTGAACAGTCGGGAGGCCGAAGCCAAGGAGGAAAAGTTTCCCCCTGAAGCTTGTTTCCTCGCTGTGTTAGTGTTTGAATGTCAGTTTAATTTCCTGGTGTAAATATGTACGTCAGACATGTGTGGAATGTAAAGTAAGTACATTCAGAAGGTTCTGACATTTAGATACAGCATTACCAGGACCACCTACAAGGAGACTTGGCTGGATGTTAACTACTGTACATGTTTGAAGGCAAATGTTTGTGTGTCACAGAGCAAGTGTTGGCATTTGTACTTTAATTACATTTACAATGTGTCAGGAATAAACAAGAAAGTGTCTTCGAAAGCCTTTAGGTCTCTATCATTACTGTTTCTGTACCTAATAGATGTTGGTGTCTAAGGGTCATCGTGAAGAAGCCGTTACATCGCTCATTGAACATCTCCTTACTGATCTTATTGCTCTCACAGCAGCGAGCTCAGAGTGGAACCTCTGCTGCTTCCCGTTGAGGAGAGCCGGCTGAGGCTCAGGCATCTAAAGGACGCAGTGTTACAAAGCTTTTGGAGAAAGTAGCGGAACATCTGAGCTGCTTCCATTAATACGCTGACTAGGCAACCTGGATAAGTGAAGGGAAATGAAGGAATGGATGGAATTTTCACAGTTTCATAATTTATGCTTCGTTGATGGCAGCTGATCGTACCAAGAGGATTTCCTTTCATTCCTGTTGGCACTGACTTTTTTGAGGTAGATATTTGGTACTTAGATGCAACACAAATATTCATATCTCAGCGTTATGCTTTGTTCTTCTTCACTATACTGCCAGTTTCATTTTCAATTTATTTCCACCTTCAGTCTGTAATATCTCTATCCGCTGAGGAGTTGTGGAGATTACCCACCTAATATAGTGGATTCTCTAGTTGCCACGGGCAACACAACCACAAAAAAAAATCCACCATTCCTTCCTTCATATACGCCACTACCTGCTCATCTTCTGCTCTTCATCTTTCTCATCCAACGATTGAATACGTGCTGCTTGATTTAAGCAAGTAAGAGTAACAAATGTGAACAATGAGATATCAGTGAGAATCTACGTGTAAGTAAGTGCAAATATTCATGGATGGAAACTTTAAAATCACACCTGTTCATTATACCGATCACCTGATTTGTCTTTGTATCCCCTCCAAATCCACAGATTCTCATGCTGCTTCGCCTCTGGGTTGAATTATTGTTTGGTGTTTCTTTTGCCCGCATTTCCTGTCCAACAGTCGCGTCCAGCAGAGACAAACACAAACGGCTTTAGGTTCTGACCGGACGGGCCTGAGCTGGCTGTCTTGGCTGTCACGAGGCCTCTCTGTTAAACTCTTTAAACAGCCTTTTCAAAAGCACCATGCCGAGTGACACTCAGCTTCCGGGTAGTTGTAAGCGCTTCAGATTCTGTCACACACTGCATTTCTTTCAGCCTTGGACAATGTGCTAATAATTACAGGCAGCCCGAGGCCTGTGTTTGCATTTGAGAGAAGTAGTGCAGTGGGAGGGATGTGAGCCCGTACGACCCGGTGCAGCAGGAGAGACTCCGGCTACGAGGTGTAATTAATGAAGGCTGCTCATTAAAAGTGCTGCTTTTTCAAATGAAGCGTGAAGAGAAGAGTGTAAACAAACTGCTCATGTAACCCAGCCTTCAATAAGAAAGGTTACAGTTTCAGAAAAATGTTCAAAGATTCACAACCAAATAGATTTTTATATCCAGTTCATGTCTAAAGAATAAAACATAAAGCTGAAAAATATGTATCAAGTATAGATATTTGGTCAAATGCAGTGATAGTGAGAGTTATTAATTAATAAATGTTCACATAAACTGATTATTGCAGTTCTGTCATGTCAAAGAGTGAAGTGTTTGTTAAACGATTCACATTTTGCCTCTTAAGTCATGACGTCTCTCCTTGCAACTTCATCAGATTTGTGGAACAGATGACTATTACTCACATACAAAACTATTGTGATTGGGGAAATGAGACGCAGTGCTTTCCTGTGTGACAGGAAGTGACATTATGCTGCAATCTTCCTGTGTGACACGTGGCATGCCGCCGCATCACATGGATATGTTGTGATAACAGTAAAGACAAATATAGCAGAGAGGCTACAGTTTGAAGACATTACACTATTGTTAGTCAGCAGTAGCCACGATGAATCTGAAGTTAATTATATGTGGGTTAAACACTGTAATTACCTGAACTTCTTCTGTGAAAGTACAAAATGCTTTGATACGTCAGGACGGCTGGTCAAAGAAAGCAGTTATCAGCAACATGTAATTATCTTAGTTTATTTCTCCACGAATCCCCTTACAGGCGTCATTTTAAATGGCGAAAGTAAGAGATAATAAAGTATATGAACAGGGACTTAAACTCCCTTACAGAGCCATCTGGACCCCCAGGACCTGCTGGTAATAATACGTTAGCCACATAGAAAGAAGTCATTTCACACTGTACATTAAGTTTAAATGGAATTGTTACTAATTACAAGCTTTTGCTTTACTCTGCACTCGACTAGCAACAGCTTTGCTATGTAAACAATGGCAGCAGAAGCAAACCTACTAGCTAGCTACATAGCAAGCTGTAAAGAGTTAATTGCAGAGTAACGTCAACACATTTTCTTTCATTGTTCATAGCAACATAGCGAATGGGAGGAACTTCTGCATGTTGAAGTTTACATTTTCTGACTTTTCAGTTTCAAAAACTGACAGATTTTCAGTTTCAAAAACTGTCAGGTTTTCTTGCTGACTAACAACAAGAAGGCAATGCTAGTTTGTAGCAGCAATGCTCTTTTGTAGCTAGCTAGCGATGCTTGAAGCTCTTATTGTTGCGATACTAAGTAGCTCAGCGATGTGAATCAGCAGCAAACCCTCTCTTTACTCAGGTGACCCAGCTGTGATACAGTTCAGCGACCTTTAATAAAGAAATAACTGACCAATCAGAACGGTGCATTACACCGAGCTGTGTAATAAAATGTAAATTAATGAAGCATTTTCACATTAAACCTGCGGTGCACGCTGCCATTCACACTTTGTGTAATTATTAATAGGTCGACTGTGCAGTGCTGGAGAACAGGGAGCCAATTAATCTAAATGTCACTCTCTCTGGAGCCTGTTGTCAACCTCATACACACTCATATACAAACACACACACACACCAACACACACACACACACACACACACACACACACACACACACACACACACACACAGCTGTCTGTGAGATATGCTGAATAATGCTTCAGAGAGAGCCAGATGGCCCTTCAGACCGATTGTTAATAACAATGAGTGAGAAGTCAGAGTGTGTGTGGTTGGTTATTTTTAGATCAAGTGGTGTACGTTATTTGAGGATAATTCTGCTTGTCTGTGTGTGTGTGTTTGTGTGTGTGACATTATGCAGCTCATCAAATGGTAAATAACGTCCCCATAGGTGATGTGGTACGTGTGTGTTGTGTAGGTATGTTGTCTTGTTGGCAGGTGCTCTATAATGTGTTTGTTTAAGCGCTCTGTGGCCTTCGTGACTATTCAGAGTGTAGATGATATGGTAATGATTTAGAGGTAAAGCTGGAGTTGTACTTCCTGTTCCTCAGAAGATTTGAAGCTGTCACATCCTCTTGAAACTTGTCACAATGGAAGTTCCCATTTTTGAGCAATGTGTTCACTCCGCTCTTTCATACAGTGAGGCAACATCAATAATCCTTTATTATGAAATATTGGGACATTGACTGACTCAGTAACTATAAACAGAAATAGACTTCAGCTATAGTAAGCAAAATAAGGGACTACCAGGGCCCCCAGATAATCACTCAATGTTTTATTATACCAAATAATATTCACAAAATATATCAGCTAACCTTTAACAGCATCCAGAAACGACTGATCACAAGGGTTTTTCAGATTCATGCGGTTGATGTTTGACTGTAAAATTGAGCAAAGGTTGCTTTATACAGTCAGCTTTATTATTCTCCCCACATGATCTCCTCATCATTATCCTCTTCATCTTGCTCAGTGATGAATGTTACGACACCATATGACACACATCTGCAATTTTGCAAAACAAGCTGCCTACCTGTGCAAACGTACTGTACACTCCAGCCTGTAAGTGCTTTAATGTGGACATTATATTCAACCTAATGCGGCGGTTTATAATCTCACTCATTTTCTGTGTTTTGCAACAAACCTGCTTGTGTATGCAATTAGTGTTCCCAGTAGGGAGTCTGCCATCATTAGCAGAGCCTGTTGTGTGAGAATGGCCACAGAGAATGGGAATATGTTCAGCCATCTGCAGCGTGTCTGCTGTCTCCTCATCAAGCACGGGGAGCGTGGAGCCTCACACAGCACGTTATGTGCACAAGCGTCTCCTTACTATTCTAATATTAGAGATCCACTAATATTTCTGTGTCATATTTGTCATATTATCTCTTTCTCTCTGTGTCTCTTTCTCATTGTGAATCATTTTGACCACATGCAGGCTTGAGGTCCTCTGGCTAGATCAGGACTCATGTTGTATTTGTGTTGTAACATCTCTTCTGTCTCAGCTTGTTCTCCTCTTAGACACCTGTCTGTTTGAAGAGAGGGAATCTCTTTGAATCTTCTGTCTCAAGGTTTCTCATGCTTTCTCTGACATGTTAAGGGTTTTTAGAGAGCTTTTCCTGGCCTTCTAACAGAGCTTTGGGCTGGCTGGGTACTTCTGTTGTGTGTACCTGTGAAACCTACATTGAATGAGATATTTGGCTGTGAAGATGAATTGTCTTTACAATGTTATACATTCTAAAGCCTAATTTATGGCTCCCTCCTCAAAGAGCTGAATAACCTATCAAGGTTTATAAGTATACATCTTGATATCTACTGTAGTGCTTCAGTCTTGTAGTATACATGTCTGGTAATGGTGCACACATCACTAGCAGGTGGCACACTTGTCTTCTCATGCAGCACACATATGTTCATACATTCACACTAGACACACTGATGAAATGTTTCTTATTCTGTGCTATATTGCAGAGTTCGGCGAGCGTTCTCTCCAGCAGCTCTCAGTTCTCATCTGTCAGTAGCTTTAGATCCAAGCAGGGGCGGTGGGATTCCTAAATGACACAAATACTTTTTCTTTGTTTGCTCACGTCTCTATGGCAACCCTGACAAAGACGCAGCAGCAGATGGCTGTAGCACATCTAAGCAGTCCAATCTGACAGTCTCCTGTCTCATTACTCGCCGTTCTGTAGATCTGAGAGCATCTGCCAAATATTTATTCTGATCTTTTAAATGAGTACAAACTGAATGCAGGTATACAGGAATCAGCACAGAGGTTCCAGTGGGTCACTGATGTGACATTTTGACAATGTGGATTCGTCAGCCGTCACCAATAGCAACCCAGCAGTCACATTGAACATTAACGCTGTCTGTTCCACGTGTCAGATTAGATCACAGAACCAACTGATGTGAAGCATTAAAGATATAGCATAAGAAGTAGTAGTTGAAGTAATGGTGATCACATGCAATTATTTACTCAAAAATATAAGGGGGCCACTCCTTCTATTATGTTTTGGATGGCCTGAAATACTGCATGCCAAATGCTGCACAATAGGGAATGCATTCCACATGTTGGTAATTACAATCTAATCTGTAATTAGCTCAGCAAATACAGCGGGGCCGCTGGACTGCCTGTGTGATACTGCAGGCTTGTTTTCTGCTATACGGTGTGATACAGAGGTCAAATTCCACCTGGCTGTATTTTAGACTCCTCGTGTTCATACCAATGGCTTCAATGTCAAAGCAAACACCATAAATGGAGAATACAGATTGTTATGTTAAGTCAACTCTGTAGGTTGAAATGTTTCTAACTGTATTGGATATTTTATGTACACAGTAAATCTTTCACCCTCAGTAATGTCTGTGTGGTGGATGGCAAATGCTAAAGACTGGGTATGTAAGCTGGCAACACCTACATGTGCGAGCCAGCCAAGGCCTCACTCTATGATTAACTCGTGGGAGCTT